>NW_027103751.1:69805-73112 GCF_902728285.1 Clytia hemisphaerica | reverse complement strand
TACGCGCGCAGCGCGTCTCCTTTGGTATAATGTGCGCGCGGTCGACTAAGTTCCTATATATCGCTCAACCACTTTCAAAATTCAGACTTCGTGTATGACTACATGACATCAATTTTCGTCTCAATTATATTTATATAATAGATGCTCAAAAAGCTCATCCGTACCATAGTTACGTAGTGACTGTTGCGGACCACGCAATTTTGTGAATTTGTGAATTTTCTCCCCGCTATTTCCACAAGGACCATACTATGTTATAATTGAATATAGATTTTGGTATCAAGCAAAGAAGCTTGTATTTCAAAAATCTCTTCTACTCATCACAGTAGACAGACAAACAAAACAGATAGACATGGCGACCACTCAACAGTACAAAGGAAGTATATATAAAATTTTGTTTAGTATTCATTGTTATCTACAACTTGCACCTTGTTTCCAACTTGAGGTTGTTGCCTTAACTTACCTAGGTAGCGTAGCAACCCAAAGACCGTATACTGTCATAACAAATAAAAGCAAAAAGGGCTTATACACATATATTTTGAAATTTTACTGTGCTGTATCATCACTCAGTTATAAAAGCTAATAGTGTATTTGATTTATTAGTAACAAAAAATTAATCAAAGTTTTTCCTATCCACATCCAAATGAATTCTCGGACAACCGAAAATTCACCTTGCCCCGAAAACATGGGACACTATTTGTTTCTTTAATCATTTAATTCGTTCTCCAAGCCTCTTTTCTTGATGGTTTTGTGAACATTTTTCACTCGTAACTGATAGTGGTCCACAGCTGGTATTAAAGAATTGTTTACTTTATTTTTATGAAGTCTCGACTACCAATAGAAACATTATAGATTATGTCCATCCAGCTTTTACATTAATCACACTTATAACGGTTGTTATTAGCTACCTAATTCTCTCTGCCAGCTTGCTGTGGGTGTGGATTGGAATGACATTGATTTGGATCATCCTGGCATGTTGCTCTTTTGTAATTTTTCTTTGGTTTTTATGCTTAGTTAAAGAGTTGAATTGGATCATGACTTTTGTGTGATTGTCACAAGAAATAGTTGATGATGAAGTCTTCTTCTGGATTTGATGTTTCGTCCGACTGTCAGTATCAGAAAAAGTTTGAACTTTTTTTGTGGTGGTTTGTTTGGAGGTATAAAAATATGAACCTGGAGCAAAGTTGACTGAATGATGATCAATATTGAATTTTACTTTATGCTTCTTCTACAACAATAATGGCACTCATCTGGTAAGTGAAACCTCTTTGTGAGGGAAATTCTATAACTTTTGTGGTTGAGCTATTAACTTTTCCTTCGCATGAGTTTCAAATGGGGAAAACTTTTGTCGTGAACTATGAACTTTTCCTTTGCATGCGTTTAAAATGGGGAACACTTTTGTCGTGAACTATGAACTTTTCCTTTGCATGCGTTTAAAATGGGGAAAACTTTTGTCGTACTATGAACCTTTATTTTGCATGAGTTTAAAAGGGGAAAACTTTTGTCGTAACTATAACTTTTATTTTTGCTGCGTTTTAAATGGTGGGGGGAAACTTTTTCGTGAACTTGAATTTCCTTGCATGCTTTCAAATGGGGAAAAACTTTTGTCGTAACTATACCTTTTATTTGAATGCGTTTTTAAAGGGGAAAACTTTTGTCGTTGAACTCTGAACTTTCCTTGCATGCGTTTAACAATTGGGAAAACTTTGTCATGAATTGGTGATTTCTTTCACGTGCGTTAAAACTTGGAAACTTTTGCGTGAATGTGACTAGGCGTAGATCACAAATAAGTGTGTTCGCGTCGCCGACCGACTCACTTTCTATCTTAAAAATCCGACACTTTTCAGTCGGAAAGTGGGAAATCTATCGGATTTTTTACCAATATTTTTCAAAGCATTTTATACATTCATCGTTAGTCGCCGATTGGATCATCCAGTGTTAGTTCAAAGAAGCTTTCCGTCTTAGCTTTACGCCTTATGACCTTTCCTTCCCATGCATCTAAAATGTGGTATACTGTAATACTTTTGTCATGAATTTTCCTTTTTTGCACTTTTTTGGAAGAATGAAATCGTTTCCCTGGTTTGAAAGTTTTTTTCTTTTTGGCATTAGGTGAGACCAAATTAATTGTTCTGCAGCCTACGACCCTATTTTTCAAAATAGAAATAGAGTATTGAATGACAAGTTTGAAATTTTAAAATATTGTAATTCATCTCAAAACTTAAATGAATTCATATTAAAAATGACACAAGAATTCATCAATAAAGAGGAAAAACTGTGCTTTAAAATGTCACAAGTTTTTAGATCTGACCTTTGATCCTAGTTTTCAGAGATAGTTTTTATACTGCTTGCTGACCAGGTTGACCCATTCTTCAGAAGGCCTTCCTGTATTGTGGTCCCTTATTAAAAAAATTATATTTGGAAATAGACCTTTTGCTATTACGATTTCATATTAAATAATTAAAAATCAACATAAAACATTATTCACTAATGTTAATTGTTAAAGGGATTTTAAATATTATCATAAGTCTGCTTGATTTTTCTATTCATTCAGACATGACATTGCGGATAGGAAAAGGTCTGTACTAAACTTTTCTTCCTTTTTTTCAGCATTTTTATACATGATAGTTTTCAAAAAAATTGATCTCTCAGAAATTTTGATATTTTCCTTGGTTTATTGTAAAACTTTCTCCATTTTGTAAAGTAAAGGTGTAAGGTGAAGCATGACGCTACAGATCAAATCTGTGTTTTGACTGGACTCACCAACCTTTATGATTATAAGGGTACAGTCTGTTTATTGCGACAACTCTTTAAATTCAAGATCCTCTGAGAGTGTCTAGTGTTTTCATCTTACTTTAATATACGGCGTTTGATTGTCATTCAATTTTTACGCGCGCAGAGCGTCTCCTTTGGTATAATGTGCGCGCGGTCGACTAAGTTCCTGTATATCGCTCAACCACTTTCAAAATTCAAGGTTCGTGTATGACTACATGACATCAATTTTCGTATCAATTTTTAAATCCTCAGATCACTCCGATCGCAAGTGAAGGATCCTCAGTGCTTTATATTTTAAATGATGAGATTGTTCAAAAATGCTCATCCGTTACCATTAGTTACGTAAAGATGACAAATGACTGAAGCAATTTCTGTTGAAATTTGTGGAATTTTCTCCTCCGAGCTATTTCCACAAGGACCATATTCTATAGTCTATATTATAATTGAATATAGAATTTTGAGTATCAATGCAAAGAAGCTTGTATTCAAGTCAAATTTCTTCATACCTCATCAACAGTAGACAGCACCAAACAAACAG
>NW_027103751.1:4173-64481 GCF_902728285.1 Clytia hemisphaerica | reverse complement strand
TTCAAACTACGCACTATTTTCTTTTAAATTTTGAAGGGAATGTTATAATATCTTTTGAATTTTGATAAATTTGTCTCTTGTAAAAGTTTTATAGAGAGCTAAGTATTATTGTTTTCAAATACTCACAAAAAATGGGATAAAAGTCTTTCAATTTTTCAGAAAACTACCAGCTAAAGCCTAATGTAATCTCTTTGTCGTTGGTCATTCAGCCATTGCACAAGAACATGTGTGTTTTTTTTTTGTCACTGCACTATTTTTTATAAGAACCAGTAAATTTTTTTAAAGGTTTGGCTGTCCTTTTTTGCACTTTGAGCCTGAAATTGTTTTTGAATTGCTCAAAACCCGGCGTATTTAATGTTTGAGCCTCGTATTGTTCTTATAAAATTCTTATAAAAAAGAAAGAGTTGAGTTGGAAAACATTATCAATAAAAGTTTGACTTATAAAAATAATTTGTTAGTGTCGAAATTTCTTCGCTTTGCGAAAACGGAACGGTCGTTCCGCAACCCCTTTTATGTTGATCATTAATTTTTCACCCTATGATTTTTGCCTGAGACCGTCGTATTTGTCCGAAAATCACACCAAAGTGTCCGAAAAAAAATTGGCACCCAAAGTATTGCTCAAACGCGCGTTCTGCATCCTTTGGCAAGATCTGCGTACGCGGGACGTAAATTTGTATATGTTCAGAAAAATTTCCCCAAAACTGCTACCTCCAAATCGTAAAATATCGACTTTGCTCTGAATTGAAGAATGGGACCTGTTTAGCCAGCGAAAAGAAGCATTTACCTCGTAAATTTTATTGAAAATTAAATTTAGTAAAACTTTGGTTCTGATTTTGTCATTTTTTGTTTATAATATACATACTTTTGAAAAAAGTAAAAGTGGTACTAAGATTATATCGAGTTTGACTATCCAATCAAGTGCGAGATGTCTGTTTTCGTTGCTGCTACTTTCACTTTTGCACACTTGCGAAACATAAACAAAAAGATGGCGATTTTTGTCCAAGGCAGGATCTGCTGATTTTTTAAGCTGGAAGGCATCTTTTGCTTGTAAAATGACGTTGCTGCTGTTCCCGGGGGGGGGGGGTACTACCCTTGTCGACCGACGGGGGTGCTCCGCTGAGGTTCGAAAAATGGACCCTACGTGGGACTCGAAATTTGCGAAAAAAGTGACCCTGAATGGGACTGAAATTCCAAAATTGTCTACTTTTTCCCCAAATTTTCAGGCACCCTACGAGGGACTGATTTTTCTATTTTTGTGTTTTTGGCGACCCTACCTGGGACTCGTGGGGGTTGAAAAAGATACCCTGACCAGCGGAGCATCCCCGTAACCCATTTTGCCCTAGTACCCCCCCCCCCGGATGCTGTTGGAAATTTTAAATGAGTATCATTCTTGAGTTTTTTTTACCACTTCCTCTGGGAGAGGTGAGAGCTGTCCTATCCTCCAGTTGACTTGCTGATGGTGGTGGCTGTCGTCAACTGCTGAAATTTTCCATAAATAAATGGTGTGATGGTTGTTTACTTTGTGGCATTCAAACTTCATGGCACATTTTTGTGATAATTGATTGGAGTAACCATTACTATTACATCAATTAATCTCATGGAAAACTATTTTTATTGCTTGATCAAACCACAAATATCTGCAACAGCCAAGTCAGATTTATAAAACAACATTCGGATTTCGAAATATTTTAACTTTTTAGACCCTGTGATTTTATTGGAATTATGTCATGGTTAAACTTAACATTCAGCGGGTATTGTTGCCAAACAATGATTTTTTTGTCACATTGTCAGCCAATACTGTTCGACTATTCGAGTAACACTTTTACGAAAAAGATCATACGCCATATCGAATATTGAGTGATTGTGGTCAGTAACATTCCTTGAGGCTGATTGAGGAAGTATGCTGCTGTGAAGAACAGACAAAATATTTGCAGGAGTTTCTTAATTATTCATCATGACATTAGAAAGACTTTGTTGTGGTTTGATATCAAGCAAACGCTTATTATGTACGTATTAATGCAACACAAGAAGGGGGTCAAATTATGATTATGTTTTGTGACATGTGATGTTCAATGACATTTATAACTTTTACATATACTAAGGCAGCAATCACTAATACACTTCCATTTTATTTGAATCTTTTTCAGTCAGTAGTAGAAAATTTCAAATTCATAGGTGCTGGTGGTTATTATTCAGCTCAAACACTTTAAATAATTCCCAAATAAAATAAGCACTTTTGAAGCATTTTCCTCAAAACTCTTGAGCGTGTTTTTGGTGAAGTGAAATGAAGGTGTTTGTTTTTTTTCATAAAATTTGGCGGGAATTTAATTTGGCGAAATGCAAATTTTGAGACACTTAAATTGGTAAAAATTACTATAAAATATACTGAAAAGTTGTTATTTTTTACATAATATTCTTTTTGTTAAATTTGGCGGATATTTAGTTTGGCGAATGGTCAGTTTTTGCAATTTTGGCGGGGATTTAATTTGCAAATATTTGTTAAAATTTGCCAAATTCGCCAAATTTAATCCTCGCCAAAATTAATTCACAAGGTATGAAGTATTTATTCAAGGGGTTCGAAGTCATTGCATGTTTAGCTTTTCTGATTGCATGAATGTGTGAAAACTAGAGAATGTAGTGAATTATAAATTAGTGACATATTTGTGAAAATGGTATTCATTTTTACCATTTTTAGTTAGGACATCCTAACTATCAAAAAGTCTATAATACGATGTCATGTTTAATACTTAAAAGCTACAGATTCTAAACAATGACGAGAAAGACTACACTTTCCAAAACTACACATCAGTGTGTTATTGTGATTGATTTTTTCATCTAAACCAAAATATAATAGGTATGTGAAATTTTGCATTTCATGAGTTTCTTAGTCTAAACTGTAATACCCCTATGTTATTACGTCCATGCTACAATGCTCTACTCTTTAGAGTTTTATATTTTATTTTTGTTATTTACTTTTGTGGAAAGTTGTATTGAACAGATATTCTAAGAATGTACTTTTAATCAGGGAAATTTATTTAACCCTATTAGCCCCAAGCTTTTTTGACTTTTGTATCCCCAGGGGGGGGGGTAGAATCTACCACCCTCGATTATTTTCGATCTAGAAGAGCTATGGCCATGAAATTTGGTACAGATGTTCTCCATCATGATACAATTTTCCAGGAAGAAAAAAAAAATTGATGACGTCATTCAAAAACTGATGACGTCATCACAAAATTTCCACCTGTCGGAAAAAAGCCCAAATATATGGTTTACAGAAATGTCTATTACAGTCGAACCAATAAAGATAGTTCGATTCTGTTTGAAGATTCTGAAAGGTAAAAGACTGTTCTTTAACATAATTGCCGGTTTTGCAATTTCCATGAAGATTTTTTCTTAAAATCTCTGCTGAAGATGAGTAAAATTTTCAAAATTTGATGACGTCATAAATGATGACGTCATCATTTTCAAAAATTTTCTTTAGATTTTTTAAATTTGTATTATCAATGCCTATCACGTGTCAAAATTTGAAAATGATTGAATAAATAGTTTAGAAGTTATCAGCACTTTAAAATTTTGAGTTTTAAGGATTTTAGCTGGGTTTTATGTCATGTTTCACAATAAAGTCATAAAACCTGATCTGGACAACCTATGACCCTAAAATTTTGTACAAGTACTCTTAATAAGATTTTATTAAAAGTCAGAAAGTTTCAAGTCGTTTGAAAAAATTTTCTCCGAGATATAAACAAAAGAACTCCAGCGTGGTAGATTCTACCCCCCCCCCACTGGGGATAATAAGCTAAAAGTATTACAAAATCGAGCACAAATGACTTTTTGTCTTCTAATTTTCCAACATCCTCTTTTTTGGCATTTTTGTTATGACTCGCTAATAAATTCTAGGTGAAATGTAAGGTCTTATAAGTTTGTTCTTTAAATTCTGCATTAATTAATAATGGAGTCGATTTCTTATTGTACATTTTGAGATTTCTTCGCTTTGCGAAAACAGAACGCTCGTTCCGCAACCCCTTTTATGTTGATTTTGATGCCCCTACCCCTTAGCTTTCCAAAAATGTATAACAAGTGCTTTGACTAAAAAAGTCGAGCGACATCAAAAAAACGAACAAATTTCCCCCTACTACATCTTAAGACCACGCTTCAAAATTGATAAAATGCGGAACCCTAAAAACGCCTACCTAAATGACGCCCAAAATGCCGAACACGAACAACTCTATAAACGCCTTCCACCTCTCGCATAATGTTCTCCAAAAATGTAAATAAATACACTTATTTTCTTATCTGCGAACCGAAAATAAATTCATTTATTTACTAATTCTCCGAAATTACAGACCTGAGATACAAAACAAAAAAGAACAACTACATATCTCGATTTCGATACAAATTGATATCTTTCATGTAGTAGGACCCGTACCAAAGCCTGTAGACTAAGAGCATGAGACAATTATCGCGAGTCTTTATTAAAAAAGTTACTTAAACATTCTTAAACCTAAACTCCTAGATACATATAATAAACTTTTGATACTTTCGGATATATACCTGTTTTTAACGTTATGAGATTTCCATCTTCCATGTTTTATTAATACTCTGTCTTTCACGCCCAGATTTGCGGCTGTGGAAGCACCACCTGATCTTAAACTGTGTAAACCGTACAACTTTTTATCAAAACACATTTACGATTTAAATTCGTTACGAATTTTTGCATACGACACTGCCTTGTTAGCTTTTCGAAGTTTATGTTTTGATGTTAATGCTCATTATCCCATTGTTTATCTTTTAGGACACTGGTGTTTCCAATGGCCGGTCTCTCCACACACGAAACAAGCGTTGAGTGGTACTGGATACCTTCGTGGTTGCGAAAACGGTTGGAGATAGTTGGTTGCTGTGCCTTCTCCATTGGCACCTTGCCATAGAAAGGGCCGTTGGTGTAGAGGTATAAACACTTGCTGCTGTTGCGGAACCACGTGTTGTATTGGAAGCTGTGGTCTAGACTGATAATTCTGTACTGCATGGTTATACTGGGGGGACATGAATTTCTTGTTTGGGACCACCTTGTTGGAAGGGTCCTGTTGGTGCTTTCGTTTCAAATTTGATATGGCTCTACCCTCAGCTTTCCTCCACCTATCATCATCTCCATCCTCGAACAAATCATCAGGCAAATATTCTTGGACAGAATCCCAACCAGCTACCGAGCGATCAGCCAAACAAATGATTTTCTGGCGCTTCAACAATTCCTTCTCCATCTTGTCTAATACTGATGCCAGTTTATCTTTATTGTTAGCCTCCAAAAAAACTTTAGCCTCATTATTCAACTCGTACAAATCCTGAGTAAAACTATATTGTAATTTATTAGATATTGATTTAAAATCATGAGAGCTTTTATTTTGAATAGTTTTCATTTGAGACTTAATAAATACATTATCCTTCTCCCTTTTTCGGATCCTGAAAGGCAATAGGATCGAAATCATTTTGTATCTGTCGTGGATCACCCTGCTGGCCTTGAAAATTCCCCTGCTGTTCCTCCTCTTCTCTAATAGGTCTAAATTGGCAATTACCTCTATCGATTCTGATTGGAATAAATTGGTTTTCCTCATCCGACTCCGTTCTTATGTTGTCTACTTCTGGTTGCACTGGAATCTCCTGATTATTCTTCTTTGGTCTTCTCGTGATCTTTGATGAACTCTTCTTTTTGTTGAATGTCTTTTGAGGAGCCATGATATTATTTAGTTTTCTAAACATTACTTCTTGTAAAGTTGCAAGCGACTCTAAAAGCTTTGAACGACGTGTGTCTACCAACTTAAGACCACGCTTCAAAATTGGTAAAATGCGGAACCCTAAAAATGCCTACCTAAATGACGCCCAAAATGCCGAACACGAAAAACTCTAAAAACACCTTCCGCCTCTCGCATAATGTTCTCCAAAAATGTAAATAAATACACATCTACTGCAAAATACTTTTCAAAATGTTTTTTCTTCGCCGAAACTATGCTCTTCAAAGTTGAAATACTCTACTTCGCGAAAGTCTTCATTTTCTTCTTCATCAAATTTTTTCATTGCAATTCTTAAATTTTCAGACTCACAGATAATTGGCCTAACTGAAAATGTATAACATGCCATAGCTTTGTTGGTTACATCAGTCAGAAAACACATTTTAAACACGGCAATTATGAAATATTCACTATGGTCAGAGCCCTTAAGAAATCAAGATAGCGCACGAAATATTTCCCGTGCGGGTTAATTGCAAGGCCGGTGCATACTTCAACTACTATCAGGTCTACATTCTAGTGGAACATATTCCTCAGTGGGGGTAAAAATTCCTTTTGAAATCCCAATGTGGATAGAAATTCTATTGTTTCGAGGTTAAAAAATCCAGTGGGATGGCTTTGGAGCTCAATTTTTGAACTTTGAATTTTGGAAGGGGGTGAAATAAAAGTCAATTTCCCAGTAGGGCTGAACTTCCAGGGTATTTTCCCACCGGGAAGAAATTTTTGCCAAATTTTCCGTTTTTCCATGTTGTCCCAGCAGGTTTGTGACACTGGGGTGTAAGAAGAGATCTTCCAGCTTTCCGCAAAAATGTCTTCCTTTAAAGTACTATACGAAGTTCTAAAAGTTCTATTTAAATCCCAATGGGGATCGAAAATTTGTTGCTTTAGGCTCAAAACGCCAGTTGGATGCATAGCAATGAAGTGCAACCATTCGTTCCCTGCGTATTATCGCTTTTTGATCCTTTGACAGCGCAAGATATTCTCTGACGGTTTAATGGTAACATGAATTACCGGTACTAGGTTGATTGGATGGTAATTTTTCCCATTTGATTGAAATGAAAATGAATTTAATGTTGAAACCTTCCTAGTGGAGATTGAATTCCAGGATATCTTTTCACCGAGGACGGTCAATTTTACCAGTGCAAGGGGTCGGGTGGGCTTACACCATTGTCTGTGACGAAACAAGTGTCTTTACATTAGTAAGGGAGTTTCTCTGCTTGCTGCTGTCATTGATGGTAGGATGGAGCATGTTGCATTGCACCAACGCGAAAAAAACTTCTCGTGTCCACAAGCCTTTAATCTAATTTTCTTTTCTTTTTTTGTCACAGGCACACCCTAAAACTGCGCAGAAAAGCGCTTATAAAACACTAAACTCATAACCGATCACCATTGCTAAGGCATATGATCTGAAAAGTTTATTCAGTGTAATTTTACAAAACCGCATTCGGGGTCTGGGAAAAAACTATGACACGTGACCAGATACCGGTATCCGATTGGCCCGCAGTTTTCAAGATTTATTTTATCATTTTATAAGAAACAGTTTTTTTAAGAACTAAGGAGCAAAAACCTCTGTATCTTTTGAAATATTGAATATTTTCTGAGCATTTTTTCAGATGATAACAGGCAATTGTACATGGAACAATCTGAATATTCACCTGCCAAAAATACTAACTTGTTTGCTGATGGAATGCCCTTTGAGCACCTGAAAATATTAAAGAGTATCCAAATATCCAACAATAGAAATATAGCCTAAACTAGTCAATCTCTTGGGGTTTGAATCAATTATTTTTTCGATTGAGCACCAGACACACATTTCACACACGTTAAGTTATAATTATTCTGAAGAAATATTTGATTCCAGTTAATCATCAAAGAGATATCAAGAAAGAAGTACACATTACTCTGGCGCCACTTTTGAAAGACACTATCGATTCAGCATCACAGCATTCCCTGTGTAGATTATTCCAAATAGNTTTTTAGATGATATAAAGTTTTTGAAATATATAACTCATTGACTAAAATAAAGAATAAAACAAAAATGCAATAAACTATGAAGTGACTGCAAAAAAAGAATGACAGGTAAGACAGGATAAACAAAACAAAACCAAACAAAAAAAACGACCCAGGGACTTCCGCATAACCTTGCGGTCACGCCGGGCTGAAAGAAAACACACGGAATTCTCATGCGATAAATGATAAAAAGTATAAAAATTAATAGAAATTTTCATTAAATGTTCTGGTTTAAGTTATTTGCCAATTCGGCGAAATCAACATCAGCCATCTCGATGGAGTGTTGGTTCCTTCGTGTTCCTCGTATGCAAAGCAAGCAGGATCGTAACAAGGAGAAGTTTAACTTTGCGCGTATGGAGTTTATTACCATAGACTTTGGAATGTTGCGCTTCTCCGAGATTCGGGTTGCCGCGTGTGAAAAGAAACGATCGCATTCACGACTCATTCCTCCGAAACAGGTGAAGACCAGCGGTGTGAACGATCCTCCTTCCACGGTTCGAATTCTTTCGTTGTAGCACCTCTTTTTCTCGTTCTCGTTCTTCTTGTGTGCAGCCTGAAAACTCTGGTTAAGGTGGCTCTTAGCTAATGGGTTGAAAACCCTTATGTCTACAAATGCTAATTGCCCCTTCACCCAGAAGTCTTTGACTGCGACATCCGTTCTCGATCCTTCCGTCTTGATGACTGTCTTGTATGTCATCCGTTCGCCAGTCAATGGAGTAAGTTTAGGTTCGACTATAACATGGTTGCTGATTTCTTTTGCGATCTCGGCGGTAAGATCACGAAGCTCGTTGTGTCGGGAGATGATGAAACCGCCCCTAGGACAGTTCATTGCGTGTTGGATGTCGAAAGCCAAACCACAGACACATGTTGTTGGTAGACGCCTCAACGGGATGTTATAGCGAATAAAGATTGCATCCCAGAAGGCTTGTTTCTCAAGATAGAATCCATTTGACTTGATTGGCAGAGCTGTCAACCAAAGGGAAGCACCATTCTCCGTAGAAGCTTCAATCGATTTTAGCTTCAATTGGCATTGAATCTCTTCTTTGATGTCATCAAGTTGTTTTTGGTTGTCCCTCCGTTTGTCTGCAGTGATCGCTATTTTGATCTTCATTTGCTCTTTGGCATCTTCCTCGTACACTTTTTGGTGATCTTTTAGCTTTTCTCTCGAAGAACGAGTCACTTTGATGGAATTTATGTACTCTCGTTCGCACATCTCTGACGGAATGATAAGTCCCATCCCACCAAATCTTGGTGGAAGGGAGAGCAGTTTACGATCGAGAGAGTTGAACTCATGCCCTTGGAAGAGAGTCTTGATCAATGCATCGATGGCTTCATCTAGAGGTTTAAGGTGTTCTTTGATGTTTGGTGTCGTCCTCATGATATATACATATCTGTGTGTCGTAGACCATGGATAAACGCAGCGAAGGCAAGATGTGGTTGAGTCTTCGCGATATCTTGAAGAAGGTGGAGTTCTGATACCCACTCCTCGACTTTCTTCTCCATAAAGGCGTCTTTTGTTGGTTCATCACTGATGATAGTGCCAAGATGTCTTCTACCCCTCGTTGTTATATTGATCGGGGAGCTTTTGAAAAGCTCTCTTTACAGTGTCAGAACTTTCTTCCTTTACAATTAGCCAAGACTTTGATTCTTCAACAAAATATCCAAGGAGTGGACCATGCTTTATAATTGCATCCCACCAGATCTTGAGGACTCTCAACTTGCCTGCCCCAGTGATGTCATCTGCAAATGCCACCTGTAAGACATTGTTGGTTTCAAGTGTTGTTAGAAGCGGTGTCAGACCGAGTGCGTACATAGACATGACAACCGGGTCTCCTTGTGTAGTTCCTTCGTTGGAGGAAATTTTTCCTCCACCATTGATGAATAAACGTGCCGGTCTTGAATAACAGTTATGGATATAAGTTGCCAATTCGGGACATAATATCTTTATGTTGTGAAGTGTAGTTTTCCGATTTAGAGAATTGAAGGCGTTCTTTGCATCGACTTGGATAAACGCCTCTGTGTCATCTTCTTCAAAGGACTCTCGTATTGCATGGACTGCAACCTCGACTCCAGCTTGTTGTCCAGCACACAGTTGTTGATATCCAGCAGTCTTGATGACATCTTGCTTGACAATATACGAGACAGCTTTTCCCATAATTCTTCTCAAGACTTCGCCAATCCCGATGGGTCATATTCCTGGTGATTTGTCTAGTGGAATGAGACGACATGCTAATAGTGCTTCAGTTGATGCGAGATCTTTTGTTTCCATTGAACAAAGTTTCCTTGCCATTAAAGCGACAGCATGGCAAAGATCGTTTGCGGATGAACCAAAGACTTTGTTATTTGTCATTCGTCTCCAAGTATCGGCATCAAGATTCGAGGGACCATGTGATCCTCTGGTGCGCAGAATACACCTTCTTATCAGCTCGGAGTTGATGCCATCGTAGATTATTGCGTCAATCTCTCGAACTGGACCAAGTAGCAACATTTCGTCATTCAGTGGAGCTGCTTCTGGATGTTTTTCTTTCAAACCATTGATAGTCTCTACTGTTGGTGGTAGCACTCCTTTCGAAGATTCTGATAGAAGTCGTACAGCTGATTGAACTTTTCCTTTCAGCATAAGCTTGGTGAATGTTTTCGTCACATCTTTGTGAATCAATTGACTTTGTTGTTGCAGACGCCGCTGTATACTTTTAGCTTCTTTCAGGAGGCTTGTAATGTTACCATCTTTCCAAAGTTGCATTCTTCTTTTGATGTGATCTTTAATTTCAGAAGCTTTGCAATTTTTGTCGGTCCTTTGGAAGATCAGGTTTGGAAGGTGCATTGCAGCTTTGATAGACCAATGTTGTGATGATGATTCAGTTGTCCATTCGTTCAGAAGATGACAAATCTCGTCAATGAAAAGTTTTCCAGAAGCGTCTTTTAGGAGTTCAAAGAGGTTGTGTCTCCAATGAACAGAACTTTCGTAGGCATCATGAATAGCTGTTTCTTTGTTTGATATTTCATTTGTGTTGTTTGTCTTTTCTGACGTCACTTTTTCTTCTGGAGAGATTGCCGTTGACGCTAGAATGTCTTCTAAAGGAAATATATAATATTTGGACCAAGAGATATACATTAGAATAAATCTAAATATTATAAGACTAAATTAGTTAAAAACGAATAATAAGAGGCAAACAAATCAAGTATCACAAATCCACATCATAAGGATAGTGGCATAACCTTGCGGTCACGCCGGGCGCAAAACAAGGGGTTAACGAGAATGCAAAAGTCTGAAAAAATAATCTCAAAATCGACGAATAATAAGAGAGGTTGACTAAAAGTTTCTCCTAGTAGATTTCATTCTTGCTTTTTCATACATTTGTTCCTCGTTCAAGCATTTTCGGAACGTAATATACTAGAGAAATTAAATACAAGTCGGTATTGAAAAATATAAAATATACTATATACCGGAGCCTGTCCCGGCATGGATCTTTTGGATTTAAATAAAATTCTACTAGAATTATGGATTATGTACAAGAAAGGAAAAAAAAACAACTTAAACTTCATCTTGAGGGAGTCGTACTCTACCTCTCGATCCACGGATGCATCTCACTGTAGATCTAACGAGCGAGAAGCATATGATAGTTCTAATGCTGTTAGTAACTTTTGAGAAAGTTTCATGTCTTTTGTCTGCTATCATTTCAGCTAGACGCTTGTAAAATAACGTACATTCACGTCCCATCGCCCCATTTGCCGCAAAAACAAGCGGAGAAAAAGTCCCATTTTCGGCTTGCAAAATACGTTCACCATATTGTCTCTTCTTTTCGCGTTCATTGGATGATACATCGCGCAGAATTGACGTTACAGTTTTTGACATCAAACAAATCCGGGGGTTTTGACGTAGATTTTTGACGTCAAAAAATTAGAAGTTGCAAATTTCTTAATTTTTCCTTACCCTTGTTTATTACACTGCTTCCTGTGTATAATGTTTTCAGACATAAATTTGATATTTTTGAATCACTGAATCTGTCCTCTTTTAAGAAATACTAAACTTGCTTAGATTTGTAAAGTTTATAAAAACGTTCGAAGCGATAATTTAAAGGTTACTTTTTTTATATGTTTTTGAAAATTTGACAAACTTTAAGAGAGCAGGAACGATACAAGTTGAGTAGCTTTCAATTTCCCACCCCTCTAGAGAGAAAGTTTAGCCCTTTCTCTTTTCAACGGTGTATAAATTTATGTATCGATTAAGACAATTTCCATCGACTTTTTTGTCCTAAAGATAGGCACTGTCACTCTGACGAAAAAAAATAAAGGCTGATAAATTCTGACGTTAATGACAAAAATGATGACAGAGATTTAAGTATATTTGGACAATTTTCCCACCCATCGCAAGTGAAAGAGGATAAAAAATGCTAAAAAATGATATATAAAAAAGTACAGGTTGTAATCCAATTTCCATCGATTTTTTTGCCTTGAAGTTATATCTTTTTAGATGTATCAAGTATCACAAATCCACATCATAAGGATAGTGGCATAACCTTGAATATGCAGTTCTCAATTTTTGAATTGGTGTACCTTCGAGCAAACGGGTTGAAAACCCTCACATCAAAAATTGCTCTTTGGCCAGCAGTCCAAAAACTGAGAGCGCTTATATCCAGTCTCGCCTCGCGTGAGAGATTTGCCTGTCTTGGTAGATCTTCGTTATTAAGTTCGTTTAATAGTGGGTTCAGTTCTTACATCTACGCACACTTCTCTTAGCAATTTGGACGTAATGTCTCTAATTTCATTGTGTCTCAAAGACACGAATCCTCCCTTCTTGCACGAGAGCGCGTGTGCTAGATCGAACGATGATCCGCACGCGCAAGTTGATGGTAGTCGGTCGAGAGGCCAGTTGTATCGAATTCTGATGGCATCCCAAAACTCTTGCTTGGTCAGCTCGAAACCTTGTTAATTCAAAGGGATGGATGTCAGCCAATTTGAAACACCTTTTTGATTGAGCGTCTCCATCGTTCGTTTGGTGTTGATGTCGGCTGTCTCCAAGAAAGCTCGTAGCTTTTCCTGGTGACGTTGCTGCCGTTCGTTGTGAAGACGAGACTTGGATTTCGCTTCGGGTGCACCGTCATTTGTTTGAAGGATTTGATTCTGCAGTGCCACGGTTGCACTCATCGAGTCTCTGTGATCGTGGCTCGATTCTTCGGCGTAGATTTTCAGTCCCATTCCGCCGAGACGTGGAGGTAAGGAAAGCATTATTCTTTCCTGGTCGTTGATGATGCGTCCACCAGTTAGTGATGGAATCAGTCGGTGCCGCACAGCTTCGTCGACTCTTTTCAGCTCGTCATTTATCGTTGGGATGGTGCGTAGGAAGTACGTCAGCTTATGTTGGTAGCTGCTGACGTAGGCTGAGTAGGCTGCTTGTGGATAAGTTGCTGCGATTTCAGCAAGAAGATTAATCTCCTGGGTCCAATCGTCGATCTTTTGGTTGATGTACTGACTTTTGTTTTCATCCGTACCAATCACCGCCCCGAGGTGCCGTTCGCCATCGGATGTTATTTTGATATCAGTACCAGCAAACTTTTCCTGTGCTTGTTCGAGTTGGTCGGGTTTAACAATCAGCCAAGATTTTGTTGGTTGTGGATAATAACCGTAGGATGGACCGATCTCGAGGAGATGATCCCACCATTTCTTCAGTGCGTCCAAGGACCCAGCTGCTGTGATATCTTCGGCGAAGGCGACCATTCGGTTGTGGTTGTTGCCTATACTAATGAGGAGGATGTTAAGCATCGGTGTAACACCCAGAGCGTAGATAGCCATACCGAGTGGATCTCCTTGAGTGGTTCCTTCTTGGGATTTGATTTCTAGACCTCCAACGACGAAAAGTCTAGCTGGGCTGGAGTAGCAGTTCGTAACATATGTTGCGATTTCGGGACAGATATACTTGATATTGTGGATCAGGGCTTCTCGATTGATGTTGTTGAAGGCGTTGGCTGCGTCGACAAGGATGACAGCGTCTGTTCTTTCGTTGGTATACATCCGTATCATGGCGTGGATTGCACCCTCGCTCCCAGAACTTCGTCCGCACATTTGCGCGTCAGATGAACCACATACAACGTCTTCAGAGAATGCGGCCATCACAACTTTCCCCATGATTCGTCGGAGGACTTCTCCAACACCTATCGGTCTAAGTCCAGGGTTCTTGTTGAGAGGTACAAGACGTGAAGCAAAAAGTGGTGCCAACGTTGAATCCTTCACATCGATGGAGCATATCTTTCTGATGAGCGCTGCAACTGATTTTCGGAGGTCTGTACCCGTGTCTCCGTAGTCTCTTGATACGAGGATTCGTCTCCATCCGTCCGCATCCAAGCCCGAGGGTCCGGAACCACCACGAGTGATCTTGCAGCTTCGTACACCATCTTGTCGTCAATGACGTCAAATATTACATTTTCGACGGTTTGAAGTGGACCTTGCAATTTGACGTCTTCTTCAGCTTTACGTCCTTCTGGATGTTTAACTTTTAGTAGATCTTTCGTTTGATCATTCAGTGGTAGGATTCCCCCTTCCATATTGTTCGACAGAAGCTTGATAGCTGAGTTCAAGTTTCCTTTTGATACGTGCTCGCGAAATTTTCGAGAAATGACGTTGATGTTTTTCTTTCTATCAACTTTTGGTAGTCTCTTTTGAAGGGTGTCTGCTTCTCGAAACAGCTGGTCAAATTCTCCTTGCTGCCAGAGTTTGAGCCTTCGATTTAGTGCATCGACATGATGCTTACTCTTGGAGTTCTTGGCCGGTTTTTGCAATAGAAGCGCTGGCATGATATGTACTGCGTACATCGCACATTCTTTAATCGGGCTGTCGGCTAACCATTCATTGATCAATCGGGTAGTTTCTTTCTTGCTTCATACATTTGTTTCTGTGTCTTGTCCTTCCACCCTTGTTTTGAAATTCTTTCCCACAAAAATCGCATGAATATGATCCCGGTTGGCTCTGCGTTGCTTGGGATAAGGGGATGATCTTGTTGTTTGGTGGCGATTTTTCTTGTTCTTGCTGTCGAGGTTTATTCTTATTAAAAACATGTTCATCTCCTCCGTACTTATTCACTTCTTATGGAAATGGACAAAAATACTCTTAAAATGGTTAAGATAAGAACATGTTAAGAACATTCTAAACTAAGGCTTAAAATTCAAAAATGTATCACACTAAGGTCGATCATTTGAAGGAAGAAATTTTTCGAAATTTTGATGACGTCAGCATAAATTAGTTAAAAATGAAAAATCTTATTTTTTGCTGACGTAATCAGAATTTTGAAAAAAAAAATTATTCAAATGATCGACCCTCATGAGATACATCTTTGGTGAAAATTTGAAGATAATTGGATAAACCATTCTTGCAAATTATGGTAATTTTAAGACATGCCATAACTTACCCGAGGTGGCACGTTTGTTCGAGATTTTGAGTGCAGCACTCGCCAAAAGTCGAGTGCAAGTACATATTTTTTCTTTTATAAGCATAACGTTTATACGTTTATAAGCATATGCAGGCTCAGTTTTTGGTCACTAAACAATGGCTCTATTGTTTGAGAACAATAGAATGCTAAGCATAATGCGAGCCTGATGTAGGGGCAGACAATTGCTTATTAAAAAAAACATGTATAGTTTAGTCAGGCCTCACCACAAATTTTTAATTCAAAGAAATATTTAATACCCATGATGCAGACTTTTGAGAACCTCATTTCTTGGCAAAATCAGTGTCGTATTTAAGCACATCAGAGTGTGAAAATAGAAACTTTCCCCTGTCGGCGCAAACCATGGTTGCGCCTCCCTTAGTCACTATGGTTTCGGCCCCTCCACGTTAGGAAATCAAGACGCGAGCCCTGATTAAAACTATTCTTTTTAAAATTTTTGTTTGTTCGCTTCGCTCGCAACAAATTTTCATCCTTTTACCTCATTTTGCAAACTATCAAGCGATCGTACCTCGCCTCTTAACGAATTTAGACTACATTCTTTTTCAATGGTGTTAAAGATAGCATTTTTAGCCAACCGCGAGGTGACAGAAATGCAAAAAATTTCCTCTCTGCGCAAACCATGGTTGCGCCTCCTTACCCCTTAGCTAAGCATTATGGTGTCACCCTGGAGTTTGTTTGACCTATTTTTGATAATGATTAAGATATTTTTTGTACAAAAATTCGCCTGCGGCGCTTATCTTTTCACTTACTATCGCGATACGTTAACTGCAGAAGCTTCATCTTTTCTAAACGACAGTGACATGTTAGAAGAATAAAATATTTTGCGTGATGGCATGCGATTAAAGTTAAAAACTTACGTAGCGCTTTAAGCTAATTATAGTCAGGTGTACAGGAAAAAATCACTACTGAGTTAAGTTTTTCTCAAGTGCATGACCAGATCCGGTCGAAAATTTTAATTCAGTCCTAATGTAGCTGTCTCATGTGATTGGGTTTTCCATTTACAAATTTTTGCTAAAACTTAAGGACAGTCTTAATGTAGCTCTCTCATATTAATAACTAGTCTACGAGGAATACAGAGTTCATTAGTTTTCCTTGAAAAACTAACACAGGGTTTATCCATTTTCCTTGACAAATACAGGGTTCATCTGTTTTCCTTGAGGAATACAGGGTTCATTCATTATGCTAAGGGAATACAGGGTTTATTTGTTTTTCTTGAGGAATGCAAAGTTCATTCATTTTCCTTCAGGAATACAGGAATCCTTCATTTTCTTTGAGAAATTAAGGTTTCATTCATTTTCCTTGAGGAATACAGGGATCATCCATTTTCCTTGTGGGATACAAAGTTTATTCCTTTTCTTTAGCAAAAACAAAGTTACGTTTATTTTTTTCGTGTCACATTTCCCGCCTGTACGCACCTTATTAGGACCTGTACGTTTATTTATTTTGAAGTTTATACAAAGGCAAAGGAAAACACTTGAGTGTGGCAACTATCGTGGTCTTAAGTTGTTTTCTTCGCTTTTGTAGATCTGGAAAAGGCTTTTGATCGCATACCAAGGAAAATACTATGGTGGGCTATGCGTAGCCTTGGTGTCCCTGAATGGATTGTACAAACTGTCCAAGCGATGTTTAATGGTCCAAGATCGTGTGTCAGGATCAATGGTCAGTTTAGTGAAGAATTCAACGTAAATGTTCTAATGGAAAGAGGGTATTTGCAATTAAAAAAAAAATTAGATGTTCCATATATATCAACCAAACGCCTTAAGTCCAAAATTTTCGTGCAAATTTATTTTCTATGAAGCATTGACATGAAATGTGTAGCCTTAAGTCCAACACATCTCACCTTTAAAGTCAATTATCTCAAATGGAAAAGGACTTAAGGCTGTCTTGAATCGACACGGCGTTTCGTGGTATTCTTCTCGAGAGGGAGATAGGAATTTAACTGTGGAAGTAATTCCCGGGGCACCAAAAGCAAATAAATTTTATTTGCTGTCCTCTATTTTCTTTCACCTACCCCACTCTGAAAAAAAACAAAATTCTGTAAAGAGCCATATCAACTGAGTATCAAAAACCTTGAAAAGTGCCAAAGTTTTTGCCAAAAACCTTGAAAACCACTTAAAAATGACCAAAAAAACCTTGAAAAAACCTTGAAAAACCCAGAAAAAAAATCCGTAGACACCCTGATATAGTAATGAATAATAATTTCCTTTGTTAGTTAGTCCCTTTAAAAGAAGGATTGCGGTTGAACTTTGAAAACAGGGAAGAACGGGGCTAATTATAAAAATACGCACTAATTATAAGGCTTTTTAAGTATTTGTCGGGACTGAAATTCAGTCCCGCCATTGAATTATCGGGACTGAAAAAAGTCCCGCCGAGTATTTGCGGGACTAAACTGCAAGTATATATAGTAATTGACGGGACTGAACAGGATGTTTGATTGGTTTGATTTTATAATTTAGAAAAATTCAAAAAAGGAAAAAAAAACGTATATTATAAAAATATTAGTGCCTTTTTTGTTTCAACTTTTATTTTATTTCGTTTTCAAACACTTTCTCTCTTGAGGTCAGATCTCTGATCTTCACCATATATAGTAACTGAACAATTTTTCCTTTATTAGTTTAGTCCCTTAAAAGAAGGATTGGCGGCTTGAACTTTGAAAACAGGGAAACGGGGCTAATTATAGATAATACGCACTAATTATAAGGCTTTTAAGTATTGTCGGGACTGGAAATTCAGTCCCACCATTGATTATCGGGACTGAAATAAAGTCCCGCCGAGTATTTGGGGGGACTAAAACTGCAAGATATATATAGTAATTGACGGACTGAACTGCAAGTATATATATATACTAACTGAACAATAATTTTCCTTTTATTTATTAGTCCTTTAAAGAAGATTGGCGGCTTGAACTTTGAAAACAGGAAGAACGGGCTAATTATAAATAATACGCACTAATTATAAGGCTTTTAAGTATTTGTCGGACTGAAATTCAGTCCCGCATTAAATTATGGGGACTGAAAAACAGTCTCGCCGAGTATTTGGCGGGACTAAACTGCAAGTATATACTAAAAAAGGCGGGTAAACTGCAAGTATTTTACAATCTATTTGGGGACTGACTGTATTTTTCTTCTTCTTTTCGTAAAGAGGCGCTCTTTCAACTTTTGATTTCTTCTGGTATCTTGGTTGTTCTGATTGGTATTCGTCTCTGCATACGTCCAAACATACTTGATTGATATTTCAAGTATTTCTGGTGGATCATCACTGTTAAGTTTTACATCCCAGTCAATTTGATTCAAATCTCTTTTAACTTATTCCAATCAATTCATCTGAGAAAAAATTCAAAGCGTTGAATTTGGAACGTGTTCGGTTTATCATCATTACTGCAAAATTTTGAACTTTGAGCTAGTTGATACCATAACATACGTGATGTGAAGTGCTTTGTAACACTGGTAAAATGAGTAGTCATGTATAAGATCTTCATTATTTGTGAAGACAAGGTCTAGGGTCCCATCTTTGTGTGTGGGTTGATGACATATTGAGACATGAACAACTCGTTGCAAATCGATTTAGATCATTCAGATGAAATGCCACCAAAAATTATGTTTGGGACAGGTTCCAAGGCGGAAAGGGCTTGTTTCGCACCTTGAGCGGTGTAAGATGTCTTTAGCTGTTGAGGATTTCCATTACTCTTGTCGTCAGGCTGTCTATATATACAAGCATAGCCAAGTTTTCAGTCTTTGAGTAAACACAAAGGAGTTTGTACACTTGTGATTTATGGGAGTAGATTATTTCACATGAAGCAGCTATATCATCTCTTATGTAGACGCGACTCCTCCAGTTGCTCTCCCTCTTGATTTTTTCTTGCGTATGAATCATTTGAACAAAGTATGACTTCTACTTTTATTCTGCATCTTATGTTGGAGCATGTTTCTGATAGGCCAACAAACAGTAAACTTTTATGACATATGTTATTTTCGATAAAAGGAACTTTTCTTGGTACAGTTTGCGGGGCACAGTCCTTGTACATTAAAAAAGCAAAGTTGTTGATTATTGGAACTGAATTGGATTGAAGTTTGCTTGGTGAGGAATTTGCCTGATCATCGGTACAGTTGGCATAGGAAAACTGGGGTATTTGAGAGGGTTTGCTCTGCTGAAGTGGATGAAGATGATTCTGTTCGAGGGTGATCTTTTTGTCAGTGTCTCCATGATTTCTTCCTTCACAGACGGACAATATCTCTAAAAAATGATCTGGTTCAAAGGATTTGATTCAATCTTTTTCTGCCAATAGCTTGCTGTTGTTGTGAGTTACTGTGTTTTTAACCATAAGGGTTCTCTTTCTGGTTCCTTCACAATATCTTATATTTTGCCGTTTGTAAACTGAAATCGATAGAATCCAACTTTTCACTGCACTTGCTGTGCAGGGGTCAAACCAATTTGTGAAAAATTGGAATTGAACTACTCCATACTCGAACTCTATCAATACACTGTTTAGGAGTCTCGCCTCCTCCGCCGTGTTCCACCGTGAAAACGGTAGGTAAAAATGCGCACTTTAGTACTACTAGAAAAGGTTAGAGGAATGTAAACATTGTCAATTTTTTTCTTTCCTTTAAAAAGAATGATTTATATATTTGAACATGATATCAATGATAATTTTATGGATCTCTCCTGAAAATTTCACAAAAATTCATCTAGAGGAAAAGAAGTTATGATTAAAAGGAGTTCTTTACCTACCGTTTTTCTGCCGGCGGGTTTCCTTATGAAAACCAAATTTTTACCTACCGTTTTTTTACGCTCTCCCTGTAGTTTACCGCGATCGCTAAAATCAAAACAATGCGCAGTCGACACTACTAAACGGTGTATTGATAGACTTTTTCAAATTCAAAAACACTGTGTGGCCCAAACAGCCCTGTGAATGCCAACCTGAAAGCCGACGTAACTTGTGAGCTGAAGTCGGCTTTTATTTCCCGACGTAATTTACACTCTAGGTTGGCGTGCCGACAAAAGAAATGTTTTGGGTGGGCAAAGCCGACCTAAAGAGGAAAATATTATTTGTTAGGTTATCCTAATTGTGTTATCAATTTGATAACCATGATAATCGAGCCCATCCCCATTCTTATTTATACAAAAAACTTATTAAACAAGATTATTAAGGAAGTTAAACTAACTGTAGGAAATTTATGTCTTGCTGACCTAAACCAAGCTACTTGGAAGGCTTTGCCGACCTAAAATGACCTCTAGGTCGGCAAAATTTTGCCACTTACTGCCGATATGTTTTGTCTGAATTCACAGGGCTGCCCAAATAGTTTTGGCCATACTGCGGGTCCTGGTTCTGAACTTATCTTACAGTTGAGCTAGATCTTTTATTTTTCTATCAGGCGGCAATCACAAATATCTTCGTTCGGTTCGCGTCGCCGACTGACTTTCGAAAATTGAGTAGAATTGAGTCGGGAGTCGGTAAATTTGTCGGACTTTTTCTTGTCCTTCCTTGTTCAAAATTTTATTATTCCGATTTTTTGCGAGTGATTTCTAGCGAGTCTAGGTAATGTTTTAGTTGGTGAGTTGGGGAGTTGCTAGTTTCAAGTTGGGGAGTTCGTAAAACTTTACGGCGACCAAAAATTTTCTAATTTAAACTAAATGTAGCCCAAAAGTACAAATTTCAAATTAGCCAGTACCAAACATAATATAGACTTTAAGATCATGAAAATGGCGAGGTGCTGGCTAGCAAAGCCAAAATACTTAGTACTGTTATGTCATATGTCATTGTTATAATGCTGACAACATGACACGTTCTTGTAAAAATATTGACAAAAAATACATTGATTGTCAGAGTAATTCCCCAAAAAATATTGATCATACTGCAAGTGATGCTTATTGTATAAAAGGATATAAGGTGACAGTCATCTTAGCCTCAAAAAATTTGTAGAGATAGCTTAAGAGCTAGAAAAATAATAACACTTTCTTTTGTCTTTTTATCATGGAATGACACTTAATAAAATTTTGATCACATTATAAAATACAATGGTTCTAAAGTCACGTTAATCAAGAATTATATTTATACTCAATGTGATGCAGGAAATATAACTGGATATGAATTGACAGTAGAAAATAGCTTTCCATGCTCTCAGCGCACGTGCTTAAAGGCAAATAGGCATATTACAGGTGGTATATGTATTATACGTATTATATGTGTTATATATTACTCTCATATTACATTTACTTTCAAAATTGTACTTTTGATGTATGTTATTCTTTTTCGGTAGCCGGTAATTTTTTAACTTGACTCAAATTTTTTCCCAACTCGAAACTAGCAACTCCTTAACTCGCAACTAGAATAGTTTCCAAACTCATTTCTAGCGCATTCACAGTATTTTCACTTTGTTTATCATTACATGCGCCATTTTGATCGGAGGTCACAGTGTTCAAAGGTCATAATTTGAAACCACTCATAACACTCGCGGTTGTTTTGGCTGCTGGCGGGCTGGCAGTTTCCTTCAAGAATACACTCCAAAAATGGATTATGGAGGTAAGAAAACCCGAAAATTTTTCTGAAGATATTTGTGATTGCCGCCTCATTCATCTGGAGTTTCTGCTGATTATATTATAGCTAGCTAGTAGGTACGTATTAGGAAGTTGGTTGGTGGACGTCACGGGGTTAAACTTTGATTACGCATGGTATGGTATGGAGCAAGCAGAGTGTGACTCTTTTGGCAAACGCACATGCATGTGAATTTTATTTACAATCAGGTCCCAAAAATGAAATTCAGTTTTTTTTCTTCAGCTTTTTCTTTTAGCCACTACCGTAAGTTTGTCTAATATCGACATCCCTCGTCTAATTCCGACACCCTTCTTTAGAGGAATTTTGAAAATTTGCACAAACAATTTTTAATGCCTTTTCTAGGAGCACATAGAGTTTTGATATGTTTAAAAGCATATTTCTTGAGATATGACTAAAAGAATTGCCTCACTCCACGAAAGCCCACCTACAACTGCAGCCAAACCTGAGAAAACGAAAATGATTTATACCTTGAGATAGGAAAGTTTTCAGACCCAACTTTGTATCTCAAAATCAAATTTCCGATCGATTGATATATATGATATGCCTATATTTGGGTTGGAAGAATTATCAGTTTTGCCTACGGGGGTCACATGACCAAAAATCCGCCATTATGGATACCCAAGTGAGAAATCCAGGTGGCCCAGAAGCTTAAAATATTCTTATTACCATAAGGAACAAGAAAACCCCCAAGAAAGTTAGTCCAACAAATGGATAAGATATGACTTCCCGGCTCGTACCTGTCTATTGTTTTTCAGAATGATGACCTTTTGAGTAATCAGGATCTGCTTGGAGATTATAGCTGCTTCAAGTCGCACTCAAATGTACTCACAAAACTATTGCATTGTTTTTTAGTGAAACAACTGATATAACAGATTTCAATATAGGTCAAAGTTGGTCAAAGTGTGACAGTTGTAAGAATGCCTGTACCAGTACCAACATCCATTATGACATCCTGCTCTCAAGGTTTAGACGATATTGAGGATATTGTCAAGCAGGACGACCTAACACCTGCTGATCGTATGAACAACCGTAAACATGTCAAAAGGCGAGTTATTGGTAGCAAAAGTGGTAAACAAATTGAGGATGTCCATGCAGATAGTATCATTCCAGGAACACAGACCATTTACATCAAAACATGGGGCTGTACACACAATAACAGTGATTCTGAATATATGGCTGGGCAATTGGGTGCTTATGGTTATAATGTGACTACAAGTGAGTTTTTATTTTAGTATTGTTATCATGCTGGGCAAAATTTTAAAAATTTAGGCTGTCTGAATCTTCTTTAGATTTGCTTAGAAATTTAATCAAAGTAACACTAGACATCCATGCAGATCCATGTGCCACTTATGGAAGATTGGCTCTTTACCATGGCTCACACAGATGATGAATTACCTCCAATTAACAATTTTGCATTGTAACACAGTGAAAAGTATCAATGGCATCAGCTGAAACTACCATTTGACACCGTTTAACTCAAATTCAATCTATCAGTGTTTGGCTCAATAGGTGTATTCTCAACTTCAGTTGAGCTACAATCTGACAATTTCTGTGTGTCTGTGTGTCTGTCTGTCTGTCACAGAAACTTTAGGGCAGCCTGGAGACTTCAAAAATGCTTGGATTTGGCTGAAATTTGGCACACTTGTTCCTTGGGTGAATATCTGGGGGCCATTTTTTCATTTTTTGAAATTTTTTTATTTTTGGGGCCTGGGGACGAGTTTTTCGCCAAAACGAGGCTAAAACTTTGGGTCAGCCTGGAGACTTCAAAAATTGTTCGATTTGGCTGAAATTTGGCACACTTGTTCATTGGGTGAATATCTGGGGGTCTACAATTGGGCCTATGAATAATTTGAAGACACTGAAGTTGAGCCCAGTGCGTTGCGCACGTTCGACTATAGAACAGAATAAGGCCAGGCACCATTTTATCTTTGTTTTTTCATTTTTCAGCTGATTCTTTGAAAGCTGATTTGTGGCTGTTGAACAGTTGTACGGTGAAAAATCCTGCTGAAGACGGGTTTAAAAACGAGATCAAGAAAGCAAGTGACCTGGGCAAATATGTGGTAGTGGCTGGTTGTGTACCTCAAGGACAACCCAAAGGCGAATTCATCAAAGGTCTCAGTGTCATTGGGGTAAGTGGTTTTGTTTAATAGCTTTAACTACAAACAACTGCAAAAGAAGATATTTGATAATCATTGATGGGGAAGAGGCTTTTAGAGTCCATCCACTAACGCAAAATAAGAATAAAACCGGTGAACAACAATGGATACTTTGCCAATACAATGACTGGTTCTTATGTGATCTGGACGCTAATTATATTCATCTTTCTATTTTTTTCTGTTTCCAGGTCCAACAAATTGATCGTGTTGTAGAAGTTGTAGAAGAAACACTGAAAGGTTTATATTCACTCTTCTTGAATGGTTGGAAACTTCTTTCAATTGTTCTTCAATTTGGGCAATATGGATTTATTTGCTAATGCACAATTTTTACTCTCCTCTCCTCTAACCATATTACATATAACCAATATCACTACCAGTCCAGTCAGCTTTTTCTAAGAAATGCCAATTAGACCTTTTGAATCAGGGGGGGGGGTCGGTACTAAAATCTCAGACATCATGACATTTAGTGACGTGGTGGTACTGCAAAAAAGCTCAAAAATAATTTTAGTACCATGTGTACTAAAATACCAAAAAGGGTGGTCCCTTAAAGAAATTTTTGAAAATCTTAGTATTTTGTTCTAAAATCAGCCAAAATGGAGCATTTTTTTAACAATTTTGGAAAGAGTTTGATTTTTTTTTTCAGGAATTTTCGAAAAAATCTTCAGAAATCTTTCAGAATTTTTCCAATTTTTTAAATATTTTTTAAAAATATTTTTATGTACCAGTTCAGCACAGTTTAGTAATAAAATTATATTATTTTGCAGATTGATGCACTAAATTCGACTAGGTTTGTAACAATGACCCCATTTTGGTAAATTTAAAGCCGTAAAAGGGCAAAAATGGGTGGTATCTATGTTAAATTGCTCAAAATAATTTTAGTACATGTGTACTAAAATAACATTTTCGAAAAATAGGTGGGGGTATGTCAAAAATTGACGTCAAATAAAAAGTGGAGAGTTTCTAGTAAAAGATACAGCAAAAACAAAAAATTTCTTTAAAAAATCAAAAAATCTGTATTTTTTCACCTAAACTAGAGCTCTAATCCACTATTCCTCAACATTTCCGGATGGATAAGGACACTACAGCCGACACCTCCATAGACGATCACCCTAGTCAAAATTTTGACGAACTACGATGCTCCCAGACGAAATGTTACGGTTTGGAAGAAAATATCCTTGTTTGTATGGTATGCAACCGCTTCGTGTATTTTAGATGTTCCCAGCTCCCACCGTACCAAATTCAGGCATTCCTGAACACCAAGACAAAAAGAAACGGAAGATGGAACTTCTGCTGTATCAACTGCGTGGAGGTACCCCAAGACCTTTATGCACTGTGTGATGTAGTAGAAGACGAAGTAACTGAACTCAAGAACGACATCTCGGAACGAGACCGAATCATCGAAGTTTTCGATGGTAACGAGAAGAAATTAATCAAGTCTGTCCAATCACTGAAGTCGCGTAATGCGAAACTCAAAGATAAGTCAATCGAGAGATGTTCCGTAGACGAGATGAATCAAAAGATCCAAAAAGAGATCACTGAGCTTGGTGCAACCATGAAGGCGTCGATTATTGACGAGATCAAAGCGACACTCTTGAGCGTTGAAAACCAAATGACTGTGGTAACTGGTGGTAAAGCAGTCTTATGCTAAAGCAGTTAAAGACCCTTTATTAGACGACTCTAACACCTCCATCAAGGAGGTTATTAGAGAAGCTCTACGAGAAGAAGATGCAGAAGAAACAAATAAACAAAAACGTGTCTCCAATGTCATTGTCCATGGAGTACCTGAACAAGATACCGACATGGACAAGAGCTGGGTGGACGATCTCATCAAAGAAACACATTCAAATGTAACAGTTAAGCGTGTTACTCGATTGGGTAAAACCTCAACCGACAGGAAACGTCCAATCTTGATCTGTCTATCAAGCGAAGACGAGAAATTCAATCTTCTCGGAAATTTACCTGCTCTTAAAGGAAATGAAAAGTTTTCTGGAGTAAGCATCACTGAAGACCTTACGCCTGATTTGCGTAAGAAAGTTCACCATTGTCTAATCGAAGCTAAAGAATGAATGCAACAAATCTCCAACATCAGGAATATCGCGTCCGTGGTAATTCAAAAAACGGGTTCAGTTTCAAGATGGTGCCACTCAAAAAATCATCGATGAAGAAACACCAACAGAGAAGAATGTCTCCTTCTCCGAAACCTAACAGAGACAAACATCATCAAAGAATAGGGGCAAAAACCGCTCCAAAACATATAATAAAAGATATGAAGATTCGTTTATACAAATCCAGATCAGTAACATCTTTAAAAAAAGAATTACAGTCCATGCCCGGAGAAGAAAGCCCATATATTGCATCTGCGAAGCTAAGACAAAAGCAGGTGCCTTAAAGAACTACATGAAAGATGAATTCGATGACTACAAAATCGCTAGCCAAGTTAACCTAGATACAGACAAGGGCGTGGGCATTGTCATATTTGTCCATATATCCATTAAACACTTGGTAATCGATGTCAAGCCTCCAGTGACTTTCAATGAAGTTTGCATGATTGAAGTACAACTATCAGGAAAAGATTTGCTCGCTGTTGCATGCATTTATCGAAGCCCAACTAGATCTACGTCCTCCAACGAAAACAACAACAACCTAAACTTATTGATCAAGTCCATCGCATTAAGCAAGAAATATTCGCACAAATGTTTGTTAGGTGATTTCAACTTTCCAACAATCAATTGGGAAAACTGGACCACCCCGCATCTGGAGGATAGCAAAGAAGAGAAATTCTTAAATGCTTTGAGAGACGCGTATCTCCATCAACATGTCAATGAACCAACTCGATGTAGAGGAACTGATGACCCATCCCTCATCGACTTGATCTTAACAGGCGAAGAAAACCAAATTAGGAATCTCGACTACCTAAGACCACTAGGAAAAAGTGACCATAGTTCGTTGGCTTTCAATTTCGTTTGCTACGCATACTCCAAACCTACGCAAACAAGGTTCATCTATGCTTCGGCCAATTCAAATTATGAAAAATGACCCGACGTTGAGGGAATGGAAAGAAGGTTTCAAAAATTCATCCGTGAATAAATCATGGAAGATCTTGGGAATCGTTCAAGAAAGTTGTCATTGATCTCAGAATCGATTTGTCCCTTTGAAAGAAGTTGGAAACGATTTTTGGAGGAAAAAGGTAAAGTTCCAATTAATAAGAATCTTCAAGATGAAATCAAGTTAAAGAAAACGCTCCATAAAGTGGTTAAGATCTGCACCTCTCGACAGAGATCGTCATCGTGCCATTACACTATGTAAGAAACAGAGTTAAATCGTTTGATGTCAAAGGCCCCAGGACTTATGAAAAAAGCATTTGTGATAAATCCAAGGAAAAGCCAAAGATATTTTGGTCTCAGTAGCTCTAAACTTAAGTCTCAAGCGGAGTCTCCCACTACTTGAAAACCCTGATGACAAATCATCGATTAAACACGACGATCTCGACAAGGCTACATCCTACAAAACAGTTTTGCGCGTCTTTACCAATGAGCCCCAGGACGATTCCCGACTTCCGACACAACGGAGATTCAAGTTGAGAACATCATCATAACAGAAGATATGATGAGAAAACAGATAAAATTGCTGGACGTGAGTAAATCCTTCGGTCCGGATGATGTACACCCGAAAATGTTAGTTGAACTGATTGACCATCTAGCCGAACCCCTGTCTATCATCATGAATAAGACCTTGTCTGAGGGAACAATACCAAAAGATTGGAAGATGGCACATGTGACTCCAATTTATAAAAACAAGGGTGCCCAAAACCTTGCGATAAATTACAGACCTGTTTAGGTTGACTTCAGTAGTCTGTAAGTTAATGAATCATTTATAAGAAAGCCATTATGAAGCATCTAACTGACGAAACTTCTAACCAAAGCAAGATACGGTTTCAGGTCGCCGCTCCACCGTCACACAACTCCTAAATTATTTGGACAAGTGCTGTGAAAGTATAGCTAACGGAAGTGTTGTTGACACTATATATTTCGATTTTGCGAAAGCTTTTGATACTGTTCCCTATCGCCGTCTCTAAAAAGCTGAAGGATATGGAGTATCTGGAAACATCTTAAGATGGGTAGTCTCTTTTCTGACTGACAGAAAACAATTGGTTAAGGTTAACAAAACTCGATCTAAGACGGACGATGTTAGAGTGGTATCCCCAAGGAATGTTTTGGACCACTTCTCTTCGTTATCTACATCAACGACCTGCCTGACAATGTGCTGTCTTCGATTCTCCTATTTGCTGACGACACGAAGATTTTCAGAGAAGTCAACTCGATTGAGGACTCATTGGCTATCCAACAAGACATACACAAACTTGAAANCGTCGATTTTTCCGACCGCTGCGATGGAGTGTTAGTGAGAGAGGGGAGACGACGAGAAGTGTTGTTTTCTATAAATCATACTTCATCGTCGAGGTCTCCGTACGGAAATTTTTTATCAAACAAACAATGCACACAGAGTGTACTACGAAGCGATAAACGTCAGATACACTTCTGGTACAGAGTATAAAAAGTGATGCCTTAATAAAATTTGTGCTGTATTTTGGATGACAGATTGAGAAATAAGCACTTACTTTGTTTTTGCATTTTAACATTTCTCGGATTCTGGTTGCAAATGTTACTTCAAGTCCAATCCCGCGTTTGTATTTTATATAAACCCAAAAATAAGGTAAATATAGGCAAGGTACAGGAAGCTTCTCTAACTGAAGTCCGACTAAATAATAAGGCCTTATCGTGTTTTGAGCTCGATTGAAATTTGTCAACTTTGTCGAACATCTGATTTTGAAAATGTAAGAAATTGATTAAATTTCGATAAAGATCGATTTAAAAGCCGATTCGATTGGTTCGATTAATATGACTTGATCAGAAATTGTTGATGTAAGGGGGGGGCAGATTTATTAAAAATATAATTTTAGGGATTAGGATATAGAAAACACAGCAAGCCTAGTTTTTCATTATATATATATATTCTAAAAATTTATTTGCGTTTGTATGAAGCATCGATATGAATTTAATTGTTAATATAAATATTTCTATACGTACGTCTTTTCATATCTAAAATTAACCCTAAACCTCCACTCCCCAAAATGGGAGGCTGAGCAAAAATATTAGTTAAGGCTTAAAATATTCCAAAAATAACCCAATACAACGCAAATATCAAAATAGTTGTAGAATAACCTAAGAATAGTTTGAGACAAGATTGGAGTTTTATCTAGCTATATTTGAAAAGGTAAAGGAAATTATTGATTTTAACTATAAAGATTAGAGCTGCAAAAAAACAAACACTTTTCCAAATGATCACTATCATTAGTACGGCTGAGAAACTCGGGCCTTTTGTTTCTTTGTGTTATCTCAAATTTGAGTATTCATGATATTCATGACGTAAATGTTTTCTACGGATAGACCCCGGTTTTTACCAGTAGAGGCAAATTTTATACAACTTTTGTCCAGTTTAAATTTGCCACTACTGGCTAAACCAGGGTATTTCCGTAGAAAACATTACGTCATGAATATCATGAAAAACTGGTTTGTTTATTCTTGGTTTATCTCGTAATCTAAAACTTACGAGATATTTAACCATCGCTTTTCGCAAAGAAAAATCTGTTCATGGGGGATTAATTGTTCAAAGGGTAAATCTTGGTGTCCAGCGAGGGGGGTTAAATTGATGATTGTCCATGGGTATAACCCATGTCCATGGAAATGAAAATGTCCATGGGTAATTCATTGAAAAAATAAAATACCCTCCATCCCCCAATAATGAACGGATTTTTTTCTGGAAGGGCCCAATTAAATTCCAGACCATGGACTATAGGGACTATGGCACTATAAGATGCCAAATTATCTATGAAAAGCGAAAATGATCTGATTTCTAACAAAAAATAAGCGTTGTTAGAAAAAGTAAAAAAGTAATAGAAAATAAAAGGATTCGATATTAAACTTTGTAATCAACGAAAAATGTGTATGACTAGAAATGGATAAGAAATGGATAAGAAAGAGTTAAAAAAGGGTAAAAATGGTAAATAGATGTTATCCATATTCCCAAAAATAGCCACCCAAAAATTATAAATAATATAAATCGCATTGACCCTTAAGGCTTAGCAAGGAATAACTAGGAATTCATTAAATCTAAAAAAATTACAAAAAGTGTTTGAATAAGAAAAAAAGGTATAGAAATAAAAATAATTATTTTTTAGAATTAACTACTTCAAAAAAATTTAAAAAATTCTTATACTTTAAAATGAAAAAAAAGGGAAAAATTAGCATTAACAAAAACGGAAAAGAAAAAATAATCTTACAAACATATCGATACAAATTATACACAAAAACTTCATCCAACAAAAATTAGTCCTTCGAGTGGATGTCTTTTTAAGCACCAAATACTTTCTTGATCGTGTAGCCCTGAAATGAGAGAATAAAGATAATTGATACACAAAATTCAACCCGGGTCGATTTTTCATAACTTTTTCATACCATAGATGAATTATTTCAGACAGAAAACCCCTTGAGTTGAGCTGCTGCTGCTAGTATCTTCCGTCCGATGTCAATGAGATTGATTTGATGAAAAATCTAGAGGGTTCATTGAAATGTCATGCATATCTGTAACGCCCTCTTTTCTATAGAAACAAACAAAATTTTAAAAATATGACTTACAGGCATGGAGTACAAGAATAAACCCAAAATCATAAGTAACCAAGCCACCACAAGAATTTTCAATAGAACCCATTTATATGGCTCCCAAATCAAATAGCGCAGCATTGTCAATGGTCCCATGAACGTGAAAAATCCATCGTTGGGTCGACTAGAATGAAAAAAAGATGTTTGTTTAGCGTGGCATAATAACTACCTCGTGTCTTTAGAATATAGAGGATTGTGAGAATCCGGTTAAAATACTGTCCTCTCTAGCTTGTCAGTGCAGATTGGTTTTTCAAACTGATTTACTCTTAAATGAAATGTTGCTTGGTTTTAGTCCTTACATCATCATATAGTTTTACTGGGGCTGATAAGTGGGCTCAAAGCATGGGCCACTAGTGGGACTAGGGCTCTAAATAATCGCGATTTATGGCCTTTCTAGCGCTTTAGCGGCTTTGATTCTTTGACAAATAAAAACTAGATAACATTTCGGTCACAGCACAAAAAAAAACTAACACAGTAGTGTTAATAATACGGTGATAATAATTATTCTTACTTAGGTTTTTCGAGAGGTTGTGGTTCTTCACGCTTCTTTCCAACAGGATTATGCTTCCGCATCTTCTTTAGCTAACAACTCGATCTCTGATTCCACTTTTCCCTGTACAAAGATTAAATACGAAAGGTAACAATATTGAACTCTTTTCGTTCTCAAGGGTAGGCTAAACAACGAGGATGGGTATATCATGGGGAAATTTCACAAAATAGGGTCATTTATAAAATGTCAATTTTTGTGGATCGTAAAGCTTCTCTGTTAATCAAATTACATTGAGATTTAATGATTGAAAGTATTTTGAGATTTTTCCTTGAAGGGAACCTCGAGTTTTAGATGCCCACTGTAGTTCTGATCGGTATCGCCATAAAATCTCTAGAGGTTTTTTCATGTTTCGTTAAGTTACGTAATTTCCACCATTATGGAAGCAAATTTTCGAATCTGTAGAGGGGATCCCTGCGCAATTCAAACGTCCGCTTCCATAATGGCGGAAATTACGTAGCTTTCCAAACATGAAAAACCTATATTCATGACATGCACCATTGCAATGTCTTCTGACATTACATCACGGACCCAATAACTGTTTGGCTGTAAGTGACGTAAAATCAGCCAATACGTCACTTTCAACCAATCAGCTGTTGGGTCCGTGGAAGACATTGCAATGGTGCATATATCATGAATAAAGATATTCTTACAGCAAGTACGGGATCTGGATCATCATCGTCTTCAGGGTTAACTTGGAATGGCCACCAACCACGACACTTCTTGATCTTAAAGATGGAAGCTCTCGCGCTCGTCTCCAACATGTCCAAGTTACACTGTTTGGCTGTCTTTGCCGGTGACGGTAGTTTCGGAAGAAAGAAATTAAAGCAAGAATTATTTTCTCAGAATAAAATTGACCAACCAATGAAAATAATATTCAAGGTGGTACCATCATATAAAACACCCTCTTCTCACAGACCCGGTGGGATTTCTTTTCAGCCAGTGGTGGTAAAGATAACAGACCAAAACTCGATGGTGATTGATATTCCCATGGTTTTCATCACCGGGGATTTGAATTCCATTGTTTTTGAGTCAGAAATTTCAGTGGGGATGGATGAAATAGCACAATATTTTAAAGCGAGGATTTGCTTATCTAAGTCTTTTCAGTGGGGGCAAAAATTAGAGTATAATTTTCCACTTGGGACCGTATTTTGGCCATTTTTTCCAGTGGGAAGGGGTCCCAGTAGGTCTGTGAGAAGGGGCGTTATAAAGTCAACCCCGTGTGTTTATTTTTTGACTCCATGCCAGACTTTTATCACGTTGCCATATCCATCAGAATTCAATTCTAAAAAACTGAAAATATCTAATACGAAAGTTATATCCTAATTCGCTTCGCTCAAACCCTCAAACGGATATAACTTATTTTCTTTTTGAACAAACTAGGGAATCAAAGTATTCAATATGGATTGCCGTGTATTTCGAAAGCACTGAACATGAGTAATTATAAGTGACTAGAAATAATAGAGTATACAAATAACAAGTATATTGGAAGCAAAACCTTTCCTGATATAAAGAGAAATCAAATGTCTGTAAAATTTTACAATCCTACAGGCGTTGTTAGCTGAATAGATCTTTTTGCTAATAGACCGTCTTCACCCCGGATGAAAAACCTGTCTCTCCACGTAGGCGAAAGTAGGAGTTCTCATTTTGAGCTATTTTGACAGGGGAAAACCGTAAGTTTGCTAACGCCCTGTTAAATATTCCTATTCAAATAGTACAAGTGTTTTTAACAGCCTTATCCCTTCCCTCCGTCCAATCTCCCTTTTTTCTCGCCTACTTTCATAAATGGCGGATCTAGGAGGGAGTTCTTCTTTTAACTGTACTACTTATAAAATGAATAAAGACTTTCAATCAGAATCTAGAAGCCCTATCATTCTGCTAGAGGACTCCTTATTTTCCCGATAAAACTTATTTCTAAGGACAGGAGTGTGCTATTTATTTCACTTTATCATAGTACACCCCCTTCTCACAGACCCACTAAGACCCCTTCCTATTAAAGAATTGGCCAAAATATCGTCTCCAGTGGACAATTATGCTCTAATCTTTGTCCCTACTGAAATAATTAGATTTAAACAAATCCTCACTGCAAAATGTGTGATATTCTTTTCATCCCCACTGAATTTTCTGGTTCAAAAACAATGGAATTCAGATGAAAAATGGCACTTTCAAGTACAGGGGTGTAATAAATTAGCGAGTAGTTTTTTCATAGGGTTGAGAATTTACTAATATGAAAGTGAAAATCATAGGACAGTAGCATACCGTGGCGAATCTAAAAATAGATATGTTTTTTGTTTGACCGAATTCAATCTCATCGAACTTTGTGGTAATTACGCTTGCATGTAAATTAAACTCACGACTTTTGAATTACCTTAAGGGAACTTATTTTGGCGAATTTGGCGAATTTAGACAAAAAGTTAATTGCGAATTTAGACAAAAGCCTCACCAAAATAAGTTCTCGCCAAAATAACTTCTTGATTTCACAAAAAAAGCTCCAAATAAGGCAAAAAAGAACAGATTTACACTGTCATTCGCAAAAATAAGCTCCCAAAATAAGCTCCCTACTTAAGACAAAAAGGAGGATGGGATTGAATTTCGGTTAAGTAAGATAGGTAATAATAATGACGTTTGCATAACAAAGCGCTTTTCTACATGAATTCGTTTATTTTTCATTCCGCTTATTGGTGAGCTCTACTTAGACTATTTTCGAAAAATAGAAGCATTTCAAGTGTTCTGATATGCAAATCCGATTTATTCGTTAAGGAGTTTCAAAAGTTTAAAGTGGTGTCAAAAATTAAAATCTGGACTCAAAAAACATTCGAAAAAGTCGAATAGACGTTACTGCGTAAAAATAAAAGCCGTGACGTCCTCACCTCTACATCTGTCTTGCAAGCTGGCTAGATATTCTTCTTTTTCTTGGAAAGTAGTATCTTCATAATAGAATCTCTCTCGGTAGACCGTATAATTCTGTGATAAGAATTCTTCTCGTAGATTCTCAGATACCAGCGTATAAATTTCGTGAACACGTTCAATGATACATACTTGACGCCAGTTCATTCTTTTCGTGATTGCTGCAAGCGCTCTCGTTGCCCATGGTCCTGTACGCGCGAACGGTTTTGTGCGCGCGAAGTATGGATAGTTGTCTTTATTTGATAATTCAATTGAAAAGCAGGAGTAGGAAATCAAAGGGATCTGTTTACTCGTCGATAGTAAGCCAGCGGAAAGACAACAAACTGAACAGGCTGGTCCAATCATTGCTTTCACGCCCGCATTATAAAGATCGACTGCCGCCCCGATTGCCATGCTTTCGTCGCATCCTGAATCAGCAAGTTTTACGTTCAAACGGGTGCCATTCAAAATGGTATCCCTATTATTGATGTCATCTAATACTTTCACCAGACCTCCTTTGATATTGTTTAGTTTGAATGCTTTTGAAAAGCCAGGGTGCAGAAACCCAATCGTAATCTCTTGCAGCACACCAGAAACCATGATAACATTACCAGATATTGACAGAATCATAAAAAGTGTCAACAATTTTCCCTCTGTGGCCAGTAGCTCTTTGCACGTTTTTGTCATCCTTCTTGCTCTATGATATAAAAATCATACTTAGAAAAGTGAATATATTACTACATTTACTATATAGTACTAATTATAATGGACACAGTTGATCGGAGATGTTTTTCTTCAAAAGTTTATATATAGTGGATTACTGTGGCATCTATGGCTCATTTATTCTATTTTGTGAAACAGTCTTTACAAGAGGATGGCTCAAAACCTCCAACACGGACTACTTTACAAACCCTCTTCTCATAGACCTGGTAAAAGTTCTTTAGCCACCAGGGTCAAAACTAACGACTGAAACTCGATTGGGATTGGTATTCCCTATGGAAAAATAGCACAAAAGTTTTGCAGTGAGGATTTGTTGATACGATTATTTACAGCGGGACAAAAATTAGAATAAAATTTTCCACTGTAAACAATATTTTATTAATTCTTTTCAGTTGGAGGGTGTCCTACCGGGTCAGTGAGAAGTGTGTGTTTTGGGCTCAAGGCTGAGGAGTTTTGCTTAACCTTTTAGTTTAGGTTCTAAACTAATTGCCATGCTAAAATCATTTTGAAAATTTCACAATATTCATGCTCATTGGGTATCAACATCTTTTGGTTACCACCGTTAAATTATCTAATCTTTTTTTTGTTTCCGAATAAAGATTTCCAAAAATAATTGACAGCTGAAAATGCCCGGGGGGGTACTAGGGCAAGATGGGTTACGGGGATGCTCCGCTGGTCAGGGTACCTTTTTTAACCTCCACGAGTCCCAGGTAGGGTCGCAAAAACACCAAAATAGAAAAAATCAGTCCCTCGTAGGGTGCCTTTTTTTGGAAAATTTGGGGAAAAAATAGAAAATTTGAGAAAATTTTAGAATTTCAGTCCCATTCAGGGTCACTTTTTTCGCAAATTTCGAGTCCCACGTAGGGTCCATTTTTCGAACCTCAGCGGAGCACCCCCGTCGGTCGACAAGGGTAGTACCCCCCCCCCCCCGGGTGAAAATGTTTTTCTGATTTCAGAGGTTTATTTACTTGGTTGTTGATCATAAAAAATTTGCAGAGAAACATTTATCACGGTTTTAACATTTTGGAGGATGTAATGGCACGATTGCGTGATCATGACTTTAGTGGGTAGTGGTTGAAAATTAGTGAACAGTACGACTTAGTGAACAGTGGGATCTTGATTCAATAGATTTCATTTACTCGTCTATTTAGCATCGAAGATCAAACTGAAAATATCAAAGACAATTGTGTTTCGGCAACCCTCCTAAAAAGAAGTCTGAGCTTTGATGACCAAACTTGAAGACCTTACAAATGCATTGCCCTTAGTTTTTTAATCGATAAAGCGGTTAGTGTAAAACGTAGGTCACAGGTCACAGGTCACAGGTCGCAGGTCACAGGTCACAGGTCAGTGATGACAGGTTAACTCTAATCAATGTCATTGCAGAGGAAAATGTTTGGAAAACACAAAAAATTATCAAAAACATAATTCTCAAGCAATTTCATCCATATAGAACCATTTCAAACATCAAAATTTAGCCATGTGCTTTTATCGATCTTTCGCAGTTTGCGCCGTGTATAACGCAGACCAGAAAATATTTGAAACCATATTATACGTATAACAGGTATATTACATATTGTAATGTTTGTAATGTTATATGATGGTTACATATAATAAAACAAATCGCTCTAAAACTACCTTCTCAGAGAACTCACAAGCTTCTGATTGGTGTAATTTTATATCCAGCCATATTGTTATCATCACATTCGGCATGCTGAATATTTTTGGTGTTTTTCTCTTGTAAGACATGATATTTTGTAATTCTGTCAATATTTTTGTCAAAAATTGTCATTAAGTCATTAAAATGACAATTGAATAATTAATTAGTTTCATCCTTCTAAAAACACTCTCTTAGGGACCTCACAAGCTTCTGATTGGTGCCGTTTTATATCCATTCACACTATCTACATCACATTCTGTATTATAAATATTTTTCGTTTTTTTGTCTGTTATTGCATCATATTTTATGATTCTGTTAATATTTTTGTCAAAAATTGTCATTAAGACATTGAAATAATAATTGAATAGTTAATTAGTTCCATCCTTCTAAAACCACTCTCTTAGGGTCCTTGCAAGCTTCTGTTTGGTGCCATTTTATATCCGTTCACACCATCCACATCACATTTTGTATAATAAATATTTTTCGTGCTTTTGTCTTGTTAGGCATCATATTTTATGATTTTGTCATTATTTTTGTAAGTCAGTGTCACTATGTCAAAATAGGTTGTTATTCTATTCAATTGTCATTTTATAATATCTAAAGGTCTAAATAGCATGTATTACTTTTTTGTAATTTAATGCACTATGTATTGATGTTATGTTATGTATATGTTATGATCTTTATTTTTTTCCGGTCTGCACTTTGTTGACCTGTGACCTGTGACCTGCGACCTGTGACCTGTGACCTGCGTTTTACACTAACCGTCGATAAAGCCTGTATATCTGGTGATGGATCAAAATGTGACGACTCTCTCCATACCTCTCTACTACAAATGATCTGAAAATAAAGTTTGTCCGGAAAAAGGTGGGCAAAGATAAAGGAAATACCAGGTTCGAGTTATGGAGACTCTTACTATTGTATTTTAATTATCTACAACATCCTACAAATATTCCAAAAATTTTGCATCGAACCTTATCCCAGTAAGTTAGTCAAGATATTACTTCTACCTTTTCTTTTCAAAATTTGTATTTTTTTTGTAAGTGTTAACTGCAGAGATAAATTGGAAAACAATTTTCCATTCTCATGTGTTTACAGTTCAACAACCAAATACCATTTGAGTAATCATTTAGGAGCGTACGACTTAAGTTTTAAAGGGGCTGTCACGTTTTCAAAGGCAGATGTCTTTTTGAGTTATTTTGGGTGCATTTCACGATCCGGTCCACTTTTTTTTGCCAGAATAATTTTATAAGAACACAAAAATGATGAAAAGCACCCAAAATAACTCGAAAAAACATCTGCTTTGAAAGAATTGTTTATGAAAAATGTTAATGTTTTTACAATGTGGTGAAAAAGTTTTCAGTTAATTTTCCTGTTTATGAAAGCCTTTTCTGTGGTTTAAAGGGAATATGTTTTTGTTGAGAACGAAGTTTGTTTTGGTATTAAATGAAGATTTTAGGAAAACCAAAGTTGTGTAAATATGTTTTCCTCACTTTTTGCCACACCTCTTTGCATTTTTTCTAAACTTACACCAAATGGCCGTTCGCTCTTCAATCAGAATATTGTTTTGTTTTAAATTATGTAACCTGTTTACTTGAAGACTAGAGATTGGAGTAGTAGAAAATCTTGTCCTATAAAATACGACAACTTCACATTGGACAACTTTATTGGGATTAAGTTCTTATGACAGTATCGTCTGTGTAGAGGTGATGTAAAAAAGTAACCCTGATGCTTTGTCCAATGCTATCAAATGATGTAAAGAAGGGGCCCACGTACTGATCTGTGTTGAATACCGTATCCTCTTCAACTGTCATTTCTAAGCAGGCATCTCCAAAGAGAGTGTATTGAACTCTGTCATAAATAGGATTGAAACCAGGCGAAAGAAGTGTCCTTGATCCCATAACAGAAAAGTTTTTTGAGGAGTATTTTTTGAATCCAATGTATAAAAAGCCTTTTTTAAATCAACAAGAAACAGCACACAAATAATTTCCTTTTTCAAGTTCCACAAGGATAAAGTTGGGCTATTCCAGAAATATTTTGTACTTCTTACGTCGAGGAGGTCTGACGTCAGAAATCTATGGTGGTCCAAAGAAATGAGACAAAACTCCAAGAGGGTCCAAAAAATTTGTATAAAATCCAGGGGATCACCTTTTTATAAGGCTTCCTCGACATATAGGGAGTAAAATTTTTTCCTGGAATAGCCAATTAGAAACACATATCCACTGCATTATCACTTGAGTACTCGTTCCAGAAGCCAGATTGTGAACAACTTGAGAGTGGACAGTTGGGCCATTCCATTTTATATTCATAAAGGGGGTGGGGGGTGGACGAACATTTTCAGGGGGCAATCGGAGAAGAATTTCCAAGAAGTATAACGAAGTATTTTTTTTCATTTTTCCAAGTTTATTCTAAAATTTTTAAGGGGTTAAAGACTGATTTTAGTTCGTCCACCCTTACTTTTAAGGTATGTAAAAAAAATTTCCAAGGGGTTCTTTTGCAAATTTTGCCATTTTTCAGGGGGTATTCATATATTTCTAAGAATGTTTATTTGCCTTAAAAAGGTTCGGTTCCAATGTATGGAAATTTAATGGAACAGCCCATTGCTTGAAACATTTTCATATGGTTTATTGGTAATATTGGAATGGGCTTTTAGTTGTTTACATCGTCACAATATCCCTTTAAAAACTGGAGTCACTTGCAATCTACGTCAAAATATATTGAGAATTAGTTTATTAAATCAAGGAGTTATAGTCTTCTCTGTGATGGTAAATGCTTTAAATAGCTGTAGGAGAACATGTTATAGTCTTAAGTCTGCGACTTGGTATATTGGGAAATTTATAACGTGTGTACTTACAGGTCACTCGGGTTTGAAGGGTTAGACGAATAATCAGTTTTCTTGGGCCTAGGAAACATTTTTCAAAAATGGCCACTGAGCAGTTGAAGTTGAGCCCAGTGCGTTGTAAACCTTTAATTAACGTATAGGCACACATGGCATATTCATCGTAAATATCTCGGTTCGGAGTAAGAAAGAAAAGTAACAAGTCCTGTCTTTTTTAGATGAGATTTTTATATTTCTTTATAATAATATTTCGATATCTAAAAAAAGCTATGAATCTAAAACCTAATTAAAAAAGTCTAATTATAATGTACATTATTTATGATATAATATATATAAAACTGGAGAATTCATCTGCGACATGTCATCATTGGGATGATAATTTCGGTGTAAACAGTGAAAATCCATAACATTAATAAACAAGACGACGGCAATGCAACCATGAATAGTATCTCCTGCTCCGGGGAGGGCGAGGAAGTTACGGGCGGTGATGAAGGTGGTATTGATGGCATTGTTGGGGCGTCTTGTAAGCTATAAGGAAAATGTGAACTATCAAAAATATTTTAAATTTGAACAATTTCCTAACACCCCTTAGCCGTTATAAAGAATATGCTATATTATTGGAATCCTTGATTTCAGGGGGTTTCCTCAATCTTTTTTCTAGACAAAAATTTCCATCAAAAATCTTCCATAGAACAGCAAATTACCGTAATTCCTGGTGCATTTGCGGGATCGTTTTGCTGCTTTTTTTTTGAAAATACTGGCAAAAGTAATCCTGTACAAATGCTTAGACAACACACAAAGACCTTATTGTGACTGATGGCCTTACCTGTTGGAGCTACTTTGGTACCTTCCCAGATTGTTAAACCTTTTCGGTTCTAATGTAACAATAGAAAAGTTTAGCCGGGAATGAGAAAATTTTGCCATTCTATGAATAATCATGACAGAGAGCGGTGGCATTTGTTAAAATAGAGTTCAGTATAGGAGAGAAAAAACAATTATGATGGAAATTCCAAACCCATATTACCCAACAGAATTTCTTCATACACTTATCAAATTTCTACGTTCTTTTTTTCCCTCGTGAAATCGCTTAAACCTAAAGTGCGTGTAGTACCTCACCAAAACCCTGTATTTTCCATTCAGTTTCTACTGCATAGAAAAAAAGCCATGACATCAAGTATAGTCTAAATAGTGTACGAGTTTAAAATATTTAGTGTGAGAAGCAAGCGGGGATCGAAATAACGAAAAGGATACTTACACTTGCATTTCATTGGCATCATTGAAGTACCACCCAGTTGCAATAACAACCATAGCAACGATAATACAAAGCAATATGGTTCTTTTTGAAGAAATTATTTGGAAAACTCGTCTGATGATCGTTTTTCCATAACATATGGCAGTGGTAATAAAACCCATTAAAACAGATGCTCCTTTCTTTAAGAGATTTTGACTCTTGCCTTTCAAAATCCTTACAAATACAGTCACCCTCAATACCAATTTCAATGCAAAGAAAATTTTACGGTTGATGCTTCCCTCATATTTTTCCAAAAGCTTATCAATAAAGATCTTTAAAGTTGCGTATAACACTAGTATCGAAATCTTAATTTTCTGGTAGGTGTGTAGCATTAAATTTGTCAATGAAATCCTTTTTCCAAATACAACTACAGCCTTTTCAAAGACAATAACAAACAGTATGATAGCCAATCCAATCAAACTATACAAAGCGAACTCTTTCAAATTATCCATGGAGTCAACTCGTCCAAATTCTTCTACCTTTTTCACAGGCTCTAACGGGGCGATATGTCGAGATCTAAAAATGATTAGAGAAATGAGAAAAACTACACCCTTAGTTTGTGTTCGAGTTATGGAAAGTTAGACAGCGCAGCTAACATTGTAATGTTCCACTGGGATGAAAAAAGTCATCTCATAACCATATGTTTAATGCGACCGTAGTGTAATGGGAGAGCATCCGGCTACGGTTCGCAAGGTTGTGGTTTCAACCCCAAGCCGGGTCATACCTAAAATTCTCAAAATGTTACATGATGCCTCTGCTTAATCTCAGCAATTAAGAGAAGGATCAAGGGTAAGTGGAGAAATCCATGGAGAAAGAGTGGTGCCCTCCTCTACCTTCGGCTAGAAGCTATCGAAAGAGGAGCCTTCGGGTTCGCCTCCAACAGGCAGACTTACTTACTTTACTAAAAAATCTACGAAAAGGAAAACTTACTGTAATACTTCACAATCATATCCAGTATAATAACAAATTGCCAAACCAATGGCTGCAATACTAAAGAATGCTGCCATGTGATTTTCTTTAATTGATGGAAGATTTTTCTTTGTGCTAAAAATCCAAGCACCATTGGCAAGCCAACTAACATCACCATTTGACGCAAATAGTTCATCAAAATTTCTGTAAAGAATCCTTTAGGGACAGGTGGTGGTGCTGGTTTGGCAGGGGTTAAGAATGCGACAAAATCTGCTAACCTATGAAAGGAAAACAAGAATAAAATGTTTTTCTCACTTCCAGTACAGCCATTATACACCCACCGTAGCCGTCAATTGCCGGGCGGCCATTTTTTTGTCCGTTTTACCCTACTAAACTCAATCCAGTCCTTTTTTACACCTTTTTCTATTGTCTATAGGTGTGAAAAAGGACGGTTTTAGGGTGGTAAAAGGAACAAAAGTGCCCGTGCGGTGATTGGCGGCTACAAAGAGATCAGCATAGAATGAAAACGAACTTTAACGAAAAATTTTGCCAACAAGGTATTTCTCCATTTAAAAACACTTTATTCACAGACGTCTGTCGGGTCGACCCGGTAGGATTTTTTAAAGCGGATGGGGGTGATAAAAATAACGGACCAAAACTCGATGGGGATCGATATGACCATATCTTTTATGGCTGGTGATTTAAACGCCATTGTTTCGAGCCGAAAGATTCAGTGGGGATGGAAGAAATGGAAAAATATTTTGTAGTATATTTTGCTTATCTGATTGTTTTCAGCCGGACAAAAAGCAGAGTTTAATTTTCCACTGGGAACGATATTTTGGCCGATTTTCCAGTGTTAAGGGATCCCAGTTGGTCTGTGAGAAGGGGTTGTATTTAAAAAAGTATTACTTACCGGTATGATCTGTAGATGTAGACGGCAGCCGACGAAAAGACAACAGTGCTTGAGACAATGAGAGAATTCTTCAGTTTTCTCTTTCGTTCGATCAATTCATTTGTTTGTTTTTCTCGGCGGTCATAGCTAGAAAAAAACAAATGAAAAAAAATGATTACTATAGTCTACTTACTTAGGATCTTAGAAACTCTATACGACATGTATTTTGAAAAATCGCGTATCAACCCAGTTGGCACACAACGTTGTTTCAACGTTTATTTAATGTTCACAACGTCCATATGACGTTAGATGAACGTTGAAACAACGTTGTGTGCCAGCTGGGAATTGCTTTTACCTTATTGGCCCTTTTACTCCTTCTACACCGGCTCTAATTTATCTGATCCCTTACGCTGGCCCTTATTACGCCAGTGACAAAAATTAAAACGCCGCAATTAGGGCCAGAATTAAAAGAGGTGACAATTTTATTGCTTTTTTTCCTTCATATGAAAAAATAGCAACGCGTATTTCCAAGAGGCATAACTGTTTCTTAACATAATCGAGTTGATTGAGGGGGGATGTCGGCTTGAAGTTAGGTAATCTATTGGTTCCAAGGGGGGTCTGAAAAGTGAGGGGACCTCTCGAAATCGACCCTTGCAGAGGACAAAATTTAGTGAAAAAGTGAGCGTTATAATGAGACATTTTTACATTTCTTTCTCTCAAGATTAAAAATTTTCTTTAGAATCGTGAGTTTCCGACTCATATCGTTCCAATATCCAGCACCCAATTTCCTAAGCACCCCTCCTCCGGATATTGATCATCCAAGTAGAGATGATTTTAAGATTTCATAAATTTTAATTGGCTTATAAAAAAGAGAATGGCAATGTAAAGAACAAAACATTATAAAGAACTTAGATTTTCATCAACTGGACGTAGGATTTAAGACTTTTTTTCTTAAAAAGGCTTTTGATTCAAAGAACCACTGCAATAGAAATTAAGTTTCAGCATCAAAAGATAAAAATATCACTCCTTAAGGGCTCTGACCATAGTGAATTTTTCATAATTGCCGTGTTTAAAATGTGTTTTCTGACTGATGTAACCAACAAAACTATGGCATGTTATACATTTTCTGTTAAACAAACTATTCCTGAATCTGAAAATTCAAAAATTGCATTGAAAAAGTTTGATGAAGAAGAAAATGAAGACTTTTGCGAGGAAGAGTATTTCAACTTTGAAGAGCTTAGTTTCGGCGAAGAAAAAACATTTTGAAAAATTTTTCGCAGTAGATGGTGTATCTTTTACCGAACAATAAAATTCTTGCGAAAATTTTTGTAATGCTTCTTTGTCTCGAAATTCAAAATAGTGGTTTTCATCAATTTTTCATCTGGATTTTTGCTTAAAAAACATGATAAACTTTGACACATCTTTTAGAAAATTTTCCGCAAAATTTGTTATAAAGTTGTCTCAAAATAATTTGCAGCTGAGACAAAAAATGGCTGTAACTTTTGATAGAATTCGAATCAAGTTGCGATTTTGTGCTCGTTAAAAAGATATTCGTGAGTGGAATTTATGAAATAAAAATTTGAGAAAAAAAAGGAAAATGAAAGTGAAAAAAAGAAGAAAAAAATTAATTCTGTAGAAATGTGCTATAATTACCATTTTCACAGGAGTGATTCTTCAATCTTAGATCATCAACACTGTCAAAAAAAATTTTCAAAAATTATTCAATCAAAAGATATCAAACAATTTATTGCGGTTGACCTATTAAACACTAAAGTATAAAAAACGACAAAAAAAACCCTTTTGTCGATCAACCAGCAATAACTTTGTTTGAATAGCTTTGATTGAATGAATATTTTGAAAAATCTTTTCACACTGACGATTGATCTAAGATGAAGAGCACCCTGGAAAATGGTAATTATACACATTTCTACAGTTCATTTGTTTCTTCTTCATTTTTCATTTTTCATTTTCCTTTTTTCTCAAAATTTTTTACTTTAATATTCCACTCACGATATCTTTTTAACGAGCACAAAATCGCATGTTGATTCGAATTCTATCAGAAGTTCAGCATTTTTTCTCCAGCTGCAAATTATTTTGACAGACTTGTTCAATCTGCGGACAGTTGAAAAAAGTTGAAACAAAAAAAATTAATTACCCATTAAACTTAGCACTTTTTTCAAAAGGTGATGGTCTTTTGAAAGTTTATAAGTCATTTTGCATCAAGTTCTTAATAACTCTTAAGGGATTTGATTAAAAAGCAATTTATAAAGGCAGTTCTTTGTTAAAAGTGTTAAAGAATCTAAAACATAACTTTTATGTTCAGATACTAAAATCAATTTTCTGACTATGGAGCCCTTAATTATCTTTTTTTAACGGTATATAAAATGTTAGAATTGAAAAATTTGCTGAAAAATGGAAAGCAAAACAAGAACTGGTAAACACTTGAATCAAATGGAATTTGAAATTTACTTACTTTGATAATGTAGTGTTCACAACATACACGGTGAAGAAGTAGACAGCGTAAAACGTCCATAGTGCGTATAACTCAGACCAGACATTGACTATTTTTAACTCTGGTGGTCCATGGAGGAAATTTTGAATTGTCATGTACCAGTTTGATTCCTCTATCTTTGGAGGATACCTATAAGAAAGTTAGAAGTTTTAAAAAGCTCCCAAAAGTCAGAAGAGGGAAAATCCCGCATTTCGTTGGAAGATCATCATTGAGCTAAAACATTTATTGGGTTTGCATACAGCTGATGTGTCTTTTCCTTTGTTTAAGAAAGGTGACAAAGCAAATGATATCACATTGTACCCTTAAAATACCTTCTTATTATAAGAGACGCCTGTGTCACAGACCCGGTGGGACCCATGTACCCAATGGATAATTTGCCAAAAATTTCGTCCCCAGTGAGAAAAATACGCTACAATCTCAGCCCCACTGGAAAATTAGCTTTCTTTTCATCCCCATTTAAAGTTCAATGTACATAAAAATGCCCTCCAAAACCATCCCCACGTGAATTTTTTGACCTGGTAATAATAGAAGTTCAATCTCCATCGAGATCTCGATAAAGATCTCAAGCCCCTACTGTGGGATGAAGTTCACCGGGACTGTGTTATAAGTAACTCGCCTTATGATAATTAGAACTTAGCTCTATAATAATTTTTTGTAGACTTAAAACATAAAACAACTCACAGATAATTGTGGATTTCCTTTGGAACAATAGTTCCAATTATCCATACCAATGACGTTGCACAAATTAAGTAGATGTTGAAACTGTGGCAACGGTGGGTAGGATGAAAATCTTCATCCGAGAAAACGATTTTTGGGTCGTTATTTATCCCCACTTCAACATCGTTTGTACTGGAAACATTGGTTTCAATCACATTATTTTCATCAGGTCGTTGACTTAACTTATTGTCAAGTCCACAGACTGACTTTGTCAGGTCGATAACCTAAGAAATTCATATGAATAAAGGTTAGTCTAGCACATGGAAAAAAATGTAAGTAGGATAGTTGGGGTTGTAATGATTTCAGGCTTGGCCTCATTGAAAACAATTTGCGTTCTTTGAATATTGGAAATTAGTTATTCACTAAGGGTATGCTAGTCCTATAGTGCATGGAAAAAGTTGTTAGTAAAATAGTTGGGGATGTAACGGTTTGAAAAGGATTATTTCTTTAAATCTAGCGTTGAGATTGTTTGTTGTCACTGAAAGTAGCTTCGAAAGGGGTCTCGAGCAAAGCAAATGATTATTCTCATCTCATTCAAATCCAACACTAAGGCAAATAACTTTCTAAAACTCACGAGAAGTTCATTTTCTTGTACCATAGAAAAAATCGTTATACAGTTTTTTTATAAGAACGAGCTATATAAGGCTTCGAAGATCGAAACATTGAGAACAAGGTAAGAACATTTTAAGGGTTTATGGGCCCTAAAACACGCAGTTTTCTAGGAAATGTACAAAAATATTCAACAAAATGACAAAAATAATAATAATTGGAAAGGATAGATGTCGCTGGTCTTAAAAAGGATTAACAGCTTCATGGAGACCTCAAAAACTAAACAACAGCTTAAAGTCAATTTTGGACAAAAACTATAGAAAATATTTTTTTACGAGGAGTCGAATGTCCCCTTTGCTCAAGCGAACGTTGCATTTAATACTAGAAAAACAAATTCATGCTCGATTTAATAAGTTCAAAAACTTTGGAATCTAAATTTAAATTTCCGCTAACGGTGGACGATTTTGCAATGAAAGAGTTGTAGATCATTGAATTAACAAAACAAGAATTTACATACTGGGTCCTCAAGCGGACTTGAATTATCCATCTTCTAACTGCTATACAATAATTATTATTAATAGTCCATAGCAAAAACTACCATGAAATTTCTTGGCTATAAACACGTGTTCTCTCTTGCTATGAACTCAATTTAAATGTTTTTTATTCTTGAAGTTTACTTTTCTTTTTGCAAAAATGACATATTTGACGTCAATTTTAAGAGAAATTAAATATTTGATGTCAATTTTATGAAAAGAATATTTGACGTTAGTTTTATAGTCGTGGTCAAACTGAATTCGTTTTTTGTAGAGTTAAACCACGGTCCTCCTCCGTTTTTAGCTCCTCTGTCAATTAAACAAACCTTCTTTTTGGGAACGTTTTAGAGCACAGGCATCTAAAATAAAGACTGGAATTGGCATTTCAATAGCATCACAATATTTCAATAGCAGTTATTGTAAAAAAATAAGACTCATATTTTTCAAAGAATTCGTGTTTTGCTTGCTTGCGAAACAGAGTTCGCTAATTCTTTCCCTTTACAAATGATCAACCCACAGATTTCTGTGAATCCCGAAGGGCTAGACGTCGTGCTTTAAGCTCTTCCAGGCAAAAAAGGTGAATATTGCCATTATATATGCTGCTATTGTTTTCGAAAAACCGCGAAGCTTCTTATTGGTCAAGCGCTGAAATTCTATTGTAATGTCACGTGACCTAGGTAGGATTTCCTACCTAACCTCGCTTCAGGCATACCACAAGGACGATTTAACCTTGACCGTAAACTTCGTGTGATTTTTATGAGACGCCAATATATTTGAGCGCTGGGTAAGTCATTCTTTTTTTATTTCATAACATTTTTCATTTTTATGCATCTTATCATAAATGATTTCTCATCGGTCACTTACATTTAATCTCTCCCATTACTCCCTGAGATACAGTACAAAAGGTGTCCCGAAAAAATATATCGAGTTTAAACAAGCCATTAAGTAGAAAAGTTTGTGTGTGTTATCGCTGAAATATGAGAACGTACTCCATCTTAATACAAAAGTTAGTTTAAAAAAAAGTATCAATCAATAGCCCTTTTTACTACTCCATTGTTGTGTCGGTTGTGTAATGACAAAGAAAAAAGATAAAAACAAAATACAGGGTGTCCCTAATAAAAGTATCGAGTTTGAACATGCGATTGAGTAGAAAGTTTTAAGTGTGTATTCACAAAATTGTATTTTAAGCTCTCCCTCTTTTTTCTTTGTCATTACGTAACAATAAAAACATACTCTGCCTGTTTACAAATGCAACGAAATTACGATCATGAGAAAAACGCAACAATTAAAACATGTTTGTAAAGAATCGTATGTAAAACTATGAAAATAATAAAAATGGAATGTATAGAACAATAAAAAAGTAAAACTAGGCAGCGGTAGAAATTTATTAATTTTGATTTTTAAAGACGTACATTTATGCAACAGGGGAATAGTAAAAAGGGCTATTGATTAATTTATACGTTGTAACTACCTTTTGTAATGAGCCTATGTGATGGAGAACGTTCTTATATTTTAGCGATAACACACACAAACTTTTTTACTCAATCGCATGTTCAAACTCGATACTTTTATTAGGGACACCCTGTACAGTGCTACTGTGATTACGGTAAATATTTATTTCTTTAGAACGTTAGTCTAGCAAGCTAGACGACTAATTTATACATAGTAGAAATAAAGCAAAAAGTAATGAATGGAACAATTTTAGTCGTCTAGAAACCTTTGTGCACTTACTCCAAACAAAGAAAGTGTCAATTGCAATTTTTTTTCCTGCCAAAATATGAGAAAAGTTGTGTCTTGCGGCTTGAGTGATTCGTTTGGAGTTTGTTGGGATAAGTTTTCGCTACTTTTCTGCGTCTAGCCCCTATCTATAAGGCTGAACAGGTTCTTAGTTATATACGTTTCATAATAATTATGTTCCTTTTGTTCAAGTCAAAATCAACTGTTTTTTTTTATTTCCAAAATGTATATCTGCCATTTTTATGGATGGGAATACTTTAAAAGGTACAAGGCGTCTCAAAGGAGATTGTAGTATATTTGCTTGGGTATTCAATTAAATTGTTACAAACGTTCCTTTCTGTGTTTCAATTAAGGACTTTTTGATTCCTTTTTCACTAGAAATCAAAAGAAAATAAACGGTCCTTTGAGAGCATCTAATGAGGTCGTTTTCGTTCCTATCGAAATTATTGTCATTTATAAGAAAATCTTTGAATAAGCGTATTTTACCTACGTTACTAACGTTACTCCGTTTATTTTAGATGAGCATTTTACTGACCAAAAAGGGGACGAATTAGGACTGTTTTGATATACGTTCTTCAATAAAACTGTATTACATCTCTTTACACCCTGGATATTATCAGAGTCTCATTTTAAAAGCTTGATTACTTGAGAAAATTAGGGGGTTTTAGTGGGCTTTGTAGTTCCCATTTATCTATAAGAAATTTCTCATCAAGTACCTCCGTTTTAAAGAGCTGAGATTAGTAATTTTAGCTGCATTTTTTGAAGTTTCAAGGGGGTGTCTATATTGAGTGAGTCTTTTCGTTCTTACGATTTCATTTTCAAAGAAAGACTGGGGGTACAAACGACCGACTCGTTTACTGGATAGAGATTGGTTAAAATGTAAATTTTGTTAAATTATGCTAATTCGAATTCAGAATTTATAAGTGATAGGATGTCCCCGGATTTTCTTTGTTTTGAATACAAATCGGGGTGCTTTTGCTACTTTTTACAAGTTTATGCAATTTTCTTTTCGAATGAGTGAATTCGGTCGAGATTGGTTTTATTTGTATATTGTGCGTGGAAAAGGAATGCCAAAGAAACTTTTATCAAAGAAAATTTGGAAAGATGCTGTAGGAGCTGCTTCTAAACCAAAACGCTTGAGTTTGGTTCCAGATAGAGATGGGTTATTTAATTGTCCTGTAAAGAATTGTGACAGTGAATCGTACCAAACAAAACGAGGTTGCAGGAAGCATGTTTATCAGAGGCATGGGTGGTATTATTTTTTTGACGAAAAGCCAAATGTAGAGGATGTTTTACCAAAGCAGGTTGTGACATCTACAACCCTAAAAAGAACGAAACGCAGTAGGACTACGGACATACCATCTTTCAATCGAGACTGTTCATTTGACATTTCTTTTAAATCCTGGCTGTGTAGTGCCGTCGGTGGCTCTAAAAGCTATAAACAGTCAAGCCAAGTTAGTTGCAGAGTTTTTAAAATTTTTAAACATTTTGCTGTCAAGATTGCTACCCTGAGTGGGACATACCACTAACCATCGTAGATTATTTGTGTCGGTTCAATTTCTTCTATCTCAGACTTTATCGAATACTTAAAAAAGGATTGGTGTGTTGGCTATGCTGGTTTAATAGGATATATGAACTCCTTGTCGCATGTTCTAGATTTTAGGAGAATGAACAGCACAGCACTTAACGAAACCTATGTGGTATCAGAGATTTATATTGACCGTGTTAAGAAAAAACGCTGGCTCGAAAAATGCGATGTGAGTGGAACATTTTGCTTAGTGTTGATTATTTGTCTAAGATCGATTGCTGGGCAAGCCTAGAAGATATGCAATCAGTTATTCCTCATCATGCCGAAAGATTTTTACTCAAATTTTACTTAGTACCTCAACTAAGGACTTTCGTCCATCGTCACACGATCTGTCATTTTGTACTGGGTTTCTCACTGCAGTTCTGTTCCTTATGGTAAAAGCTACTAGACCTATGACTTTTCAATATCTGACTGTAGAAATGATTGAAAATGTTGACCAAAATGGAATGATCGACCAAACAGTGTTCAAAACTATGGAAAAATACGGATTCGACACCTTAATTTTTACAAAACAAGTCTTAGATATTGTCAATGGATACATCAAATGTATTAGATCAAGAATGAATCCGACATGTGACTATCTTCTAATTACTAGGAACGGAACGCAACTTTCACGTCTAAGTGACGTCTTTGGAAGGTTAGTTTTTCAAGCTATTGGAAAGTACATCAATCCAACTAGATATCGACAGATCATTGAAACGGAAAGCGCAGCGAAATTGACAGTCGAAGAACAGCATGTTCTCTCCCAAGACCAAAAACATACTTCGTTTGTCGCGCGAGTCCACTATCAAAAACTTCAATCTAGAGATGTTGCATCGAAAGGGAAACAAGTTATGGAAAAATTAACTGACGAGACTCCATCAAGAAATGCTCTATCAAAAATTACAGAAATTTTAGATACATCGACTCTTCAAGCCCCGCACTTTAATATCACACACTCAGACTCTGTAACACAAAACAATCGAACCAAAGCAAAAGGTCAACGCCAGAAAAAAGTAGCATTTTCTTCGACAGAAGATAAATTCTTGAAACTAGGAATTCAGAAATATGGGTGTGCATGGTCAAAGATTCTGGCTGATCCTGAATTCTCATTTCATTCGTCAAGACAGGGTGCAACATTATGTCGTAGGGCACAGACTTGTAAATTTACTTAAATTTTTTTTTTAAATCGTGTTTTTCATTTTGAAAATTTCATTGATAATGTTTGAAATAATTTGGAATGTTTCAATTTTAAATCCTCCCTTCTATGCCAGTTTTTTAAATATTTTGATATGTTGAATTGAAAAAACTTAAAATCTCTTATTCAAAGACCGTCAAAATTTCCAAATTAGATTGGTAAAAAAAATTAAAACTAATTTAAGTGTTCAACAGAGGTCAATACTATTTTTCTTTAAAGTGAAGACCGTTCTATAGACCATTACACCATTTTAGTTCCTCTCTCTATAAGGTAGAGTACCAAAACTTTCCCCGATTTCTTGTGTACCGGTAGTTTTCCAATTCGGGTTATATTTCTGGACCTGTTAAAAGGACCACTGAAGATGGAAATATTACACACTCTTCTTGTCCTTTCCGAGAAAATGACAGATTTACAAAAGAGGAAAGAGGAGGAAATGCTACTGCAAAATTGTGCCTGTTTTAGCCAATCAACTATGATCAAGCTGTATGGACCAAAGCCAAAAGGTGACCCTTTTGATTTTTTCTTACAAGCTCAGCTCGTTTTCAATTTCGTCCTTTTTTGCGTCTTAAAGGTTAAGTTTTGGACAGAACATGACTTTCATAATTTTTTCTTTATTTTCAGAGCCCGACGTCATTGTGATATCTTCGGATGAAGAACGAAAAAGTGGAGAAGATGAGAAAATATTGAAAAAGAAAACCAAAAGAACTAGTGTGACAGTGGAGGTGGAAGAATTTATAGTAAAGAAAAAGAAAAGGAAAAAGTCAAAATAAAAGGAATGTTTCTTAATTATTTAAACCCAATCCAAAATGTTACAAAAACCGAAGACCATTCTGTAGTCCGGAAGACCACGAGTAGCCCGATGATTTTATAAAAGTTTCTATTGAAAGACGGTAAGACCGTCAAATTTAAGATTCCAAAGTCAAAGAGAAGGTAAAAAAGCATCAAAATTTTCAAAGTCCTAACTCAAATTCGATTTATACTCTTTTGAAAATGAAGACCATTCTGTAGACCAGTAGACCAGGGGTAGCCCGGTGGATTTATGAGAGTTTCTACTGGGAGACCATCAGACCGTCGAATTTGAGATTCCAGAGTCAAAGGAAAGGTAAAAAAGCATCAAAACTTTCAAAGTCCTAACTCAAATTCGATTTATACTCTTTTGAAAATGAAGACCATTCTGTAGACCAGTAGACCAGGGGTAGCCCGGTGGATTTATAAGAGTTTCTATTGGGAGACCATCAGACCGTCGAATTTGAGATTCCAGAGTCAAAGGGAAGGTAACAAAAGCATCAAAATTTTCAAACTCCTAACTCAAATTCGATTTATACTCTTTTGAAAAATGAAGACCATTCTGTAGACCAGTAGACCAGGGGTAGCCCGGTGGATTTATGAGAGTTTCTATTGGGAGACCATCAGGCCGTCGAATTTGAGATTCCAGAGTCAAAGGGAATGTAAAAAAGCATCAAAATTTTCAAAGTCCTAACCCAAATTCGATTTATACTCTTTTGAAAATGAAGGCCATTCTGTAGACCAGTAGACCAGGGGTAGCCCGGTGGATTTATGAGAGTTTCTATTGGGAGACCATCAGACCGTCGAATTTGAGATTCCAGAGTCAAAGGGAAGGTAAAAAAGCATCAAAATTTTCAAAGTCCTAACTCAAATTCGATTTATACTCTTTTGAAAAATGAAGACCATTCTGTAGACCAGTAGACCAGGGGTAGCCCGGTGGATTTATGAGAGTTTCTATTGGGAGACCATCAGACCGTCGAATTTGAGATTCCAGAGTCAAAGGGAATGTAAAAAAGCATCAAAATTTTCAAAGTCCTAACCCAAATTCGATTTATACTCTTTTGAAAAATGAAGACCATTCTGTAGACCAGTAGACCAGGGGTAGCCCGGTGGATTTATGAGAGTTTCTATTGGGAGACCATCAGACCGTCGAATTTGAGATTCCAGAGTCAAAGGGAAGGTAAAAAAGCATCAAAATTTTCAAAGTCCTAACTCAAATTCGATTTATACTCTTTTGAAAAATGAAGACCATTCTGTAGACCAGTAGACCAGGGGTAGCCCGGTGGATTTATGAGAGTTTCTATTGGGAGACCATCAGACCGTCGAATTTGAGATTCCAGAGTCAAAGGGAAAGCGAAAAAAGCATCAAAATTTTCAAAGTCCTACCTCAAATTCGATTTATACTCTTTTGAAAATGAAGACCATTCTGTAGACCAGTAGACCAGGGGTAGCCCGGTGGATTTATGAGAGTTTCTATTGGGAGACCATCAGACCGTCGAATTTGAGATTCCAGAGTCAAAGGGAAGGTAACAAAAGCATCAAAATTTTCAAACTCCTAACTCAAATTCGATTTATACTCTTTTGAAAAATGAAGACCATTCTGTAGACCAGTAGACCAGGGGTAGCCCGGTGGTTTTATGAGAGTTTCTATTGGGAGACCATCAGACCGTCGAATTTGAGATTCCAGAGTCAAAGGGAAAGCGAAAAAAGCCTCAAAGTTTCCAAATTCCTAACCCAAATTCGATTTATACTCTTTTGAAAATGAAGGCCATTCTGTAGACCAGTAGACCAGGGGTAGCCCGGTGGATTTATGAGAGTTTCTATTGGGAGACCATCAGACCGTCGAATTTGAGATTCCAGAGTCAAAGGGAATGTAAAAAAGCATCAAAATTTTCAAAGTCCTAACTCAAATTCGATTTATACTCTTTTGAAAAATGAAGACCATTCTGTAGACCAGTAGACCTGGGGTAGCCCGGTGGATTTATGAGAGTTTCTACTGGGAGACCATCAGACCGTCGAATTTGAGATTCCAGAGTCAAAGGAAAGGTAAAAAAGCATCAAAACTTTCAAAGTCCTAACTCAAATTCGATTTATACTCTTTTGAAAATGAAGACCATTCTGTAGACCAGTAGACCAGGGGTAGCCCGGTGGTTTTATGAGAGTTTCTATTGGGAGACCATCAGACCGTCGAATTTGAGATTCCAGAGTCAAAGGGAAGGTAACAAAAGCATCAAAATTTTCAAACTCCTAACTCAAATTCGATTTATACTCTTTTGAAAAATGAAGACCATTCTGTAGACCAGTAGACCAGGGGTAGCCCGGTGGATTTATGAGAGTTTCTATTGGGAGACCATCAGGCCGTCGAATTTGAGATTCCAGAGTCAAAGGAAATGTAAAAAAGCATCAAAATTTTCAAAGTCCTAACCCAAATTCGATTTATACTCTTTTGAAAATGAAGGCCATTCTGTAGACCAGTAGACCAGGGGTAGCCCGGTGGATTTATGAGAGTTTCTATTGGGAGACCATCAGACCGTCGAATTTGAGATTCCAGAGTCAAAGGGAATGTAAAAAAGCATCAAAATTTTCAAAGTCCTAACTCAAATTCGATTTATACTCTTTTGAAAAATGAAGACCATTCTGTAGACCAGTAGACCTGGGGTAGCCCGGTGGATTTATGAGAGTTTCTACTGGGAGACCATCAGACCGTCGAATTTGAGATTCCAGAGTCAAAGGAAAGGTAAAAAAGCATCAAAACTTTCAAAGTCCTAACTCAAATTCGATTTATACTCTTTTGAAAATGAAGACCATTCTGTAGACCAGTAGACCAGGGGTAGCCCGGTGGATTTATGAGAGTTTCTATTGGGAGACCATCAGGCCGTCGAATTTGAGATTCCAGAGTCAAAGGGAATGTAAAAAAGCATCAAAATTTTCAAAGTCCTACCTCAAATTCGATTTATACTCTTTTGAAAATAAAGACCGTTCTGTAGACCAGTAGACCAGGGGTAGCTTGGTGGATTTATAAGAGTTTCTATGGGGAAACCATCAGACCGTCGAATTTGGGATGTCAATACTTTTAAGAATAGATGAGAGATTTGAGTAAGTAGAAAAAATCAATATTCAGTATATCTTAAAAACGAGTTATAAAATAGATGAGCTGTATCTCACACCAATTTTCCCACGTATATCTTTGATGGTGTTAACACAGGAAGGATACTTTTTCAAAAATCCAGATACATTGAAGTTTGGGCGTTGTTTATTTATAACCAAGAATGAAGCATCTAGCTTTGGATCAGCCATCGTTGGTGGTCGAGGACTTTTCAATGCACCTTCAAACTTTTCAAAGAGACGAAACAAGGAGTGAGCAACAGGTCCATTTAACGTCTTGAATTTCAAGTTGTGATGAAGGTATGAACGAACCATACGCCAATACTCGGGTTTATTGATATCTTCCACCTTGAAGCGTCTTGGTGACTTGATGAACGTTTTGTCTTTGATGGGACTTTCGACCGCTAAAAAGAGAAAAAACTTTTCTCACTTTGTGGGACCACAAGTTGTTATGTGTTGTCTTAAATTGGGCCAATCAGAGCACCTTTGTTTTCAAAAATTGGAGATAGCGTAAATAGTTCACTTACCATCCTGTGTAGGCATTGTATTAGTTTGTGTTTTCAACGTCGATGATCCATTGACGTCTTTTGATGAAACTGAAATAACAAAAATTTCTTATTTAAAAATTGAAGCTGCATGGAGAATGAACTAAAGCTAAATTACTTTATACCTGCAAAGCAACATATTTGGATTACAAAGACCATCAAAAAAGTGCTCTTACCGTTTCGTACGAGATATTCAACAACACTTTCCACAGCGTCTTTGTCGGTCTCTCGTTGTGGGCTGTTGAACCAGTTTTTACGTGCACGTTTCTTTGGGGGCTCTATGTCCGAGTCGACATCTGTTGTGGAAATGAACCCGATAAGAGATTCCGTGTCGAATTGATCTGAGAGAAAATACGAAAAGAACTGTTCACAAATATGCTTCCGCTGAAGTTCATTCATGTTAACGAAATGTCGTACTATCAAGCTTTCAAGATAGACTTGTGTGTAAGCCAATGAGCTGAATAAAATCTGCCATGATTAAATAAGGCCATTTGAGGAAAATTTCAAAACAAAAATTAGACATACCATCCTTCATTGGACGTTTAGTTGTGACTAAATCTACGTCGTCAAGCTGTTGTGATCCACAAGTTTCCGATTGTTCTGAGAAAAGCGAAAAGTATATTTTGAAATACATCTGGCTTCCATGGAACTTTATGGGCAAAGTCATTTTAAAAACATATGAAGATATCACAGAGAATCTAAAGACCAGGAAATGAAACGAAAAATGATCACTTACTATCAACGTCAAATTCTTCTAGATGGAAGATTTCCAATCCATCGATGGGCGATTCTGCCAACCCAACAGACTTGTCTTGATCGATCAAACACGTTTGGATCCCTTCTAATTGCTTTTGGTCGAGATTTTCTTTTAAAACAGTGGACTCGCATTTAACGTTGACCGGCAGCGTGTAGGACAAGTCGTCCTTGTCAATCATCTCAATGTTGTTGTTGACCAGGTTCATGATGTACGTTAAGCAATTCATGGCATTATCCTTGATCCATCCAGGGGCTGCAGGGTCAAGAGTGCTCAAAGCCCGTGTCTCAAATATTGCCAATCGCCTCTCGACAGACTCTTGGTCACACTGAGTGTCGAACTTTGGCTTTTCGTTGCAGGTCAAGAAAACACCCGCCTGCATGGTCTGCATTCTCGGCGTTTTGAATTTGACAGCTTGGGGGAATCTTCCATTTTGAAATAGGGTTTTAGCAATGTCAGGTGGTGTCATCTCCTTTGACCACTCATCCACAAACAGAAGCTCCGTGTCGTCGTTGATCATAGACAAACCGAAAGTGCTTTCTTTTGTCAAAATGGCGATTTTTTCTTTCGGGATGATTGATGAAAAGAGGTTCATCAGTGACGTTTTGCCAGAATCAATTTTTCCAACCAATGTCAATTTCTTGGTTTTGTCTGGAAATTGATGACAAAGGAGACATTGATAAATCCGATGGGCGAGGTCCACTTGGTCGGGGAGACTTGGGAACCAGTGGGCGATTGCAGAAGCCAAGTATCCTCCGTGACATTCGGTTCGGAATGGGTCGAAATTAAAAAAGTTACGAGGACTTATCACTCCAAACTCATCATCAGTGAATGGGCAAGCAACGTAGGCCCTGCTTGATAATTTCAGGTATTGGTTGTTTTTGACCTCGATATAGTCATAGTTGATCTTGATTCTGGGAAAGAGCTAATAGGGAAAACAAAAAAATTCATTAGAAAAATAATTAATCTAAGGAATCCAACCATCCAGACAACTAAAAGAAGTCGAAATCATCGATCAGAAATCTTTACCTGATTAAACTATAGATATTCAAAGATCAAAGTTTGTCTTCCATAAAATTCATCCAAGTTTCAAAAGCGATCACCTCTAAAATCGACGGCCTACGGTCTTCAAGCACAAAGTCTCATAAATCTAACGGCCTACAAACGGTCTGACGGTCTATTCGACGGTCTGATTGTGTATTAGTGCGTTTTTTATCAAAATTGAAAAATAGTTTGAAAATTCAAAGATAGAGAAAAAGTTTCTATCAAGTTTCAAAAGCGATCACCTCTAAAATCGACGGCCTACGGTCTTCAAGTACAAAGTCTCATAAATTTAACGGCCTACAAACGGTCTGACGGTCTATTCGACGGTCTGATTGTGTATTAGTGCGTTTTATCAAAATTGAAAAAAAGTTTGAAAATTCAAAGAGAAAAAGATTCTATCAAGTTTCAAAAGCGATCACCTCTAAAATCGACGGCCTACGGTCTTCAAGCACAAAGTCTCATAAATTTTAACGGCCTACAAACGGTCTGACGGTCTATTCGACGGTCTGATTGTGTATTAGTGCGTTTTATCAAAATTGAAAAAAAGTTTGAAAATTCAAAGAGAAAAAGATTCTATCAAGTTTCAAAAGCGATCACCTCTAAAATCGACGGCCTACGGTCTTCAAGTACAAAGTCTCATAAATTTAACGGCCTACAAACGGTCTGACGGTCTATTCGACGGTCTGATTGTGTATTAGTGCGTTTTTATCAAAATTGAAAAAATAGTTTGAAAATTCAAAGATAGAGAATAAGTTTCTATCAAGTTTCAAAAGCGATCACCTCTAAAATCGACGGCCTACGGTCTTCAAGTACAAAGTCTCATAAATCTAACGGCCTACAAACGGTCTGACGGTCTATTCGACGGTCTGATTGTGTATTAGTGCGTTTTATCAAAATTGAAAAATAGTTTGAAAATTCAAAGAGAATATGTTTCTATCAAGTTTCAAAAGCGATCACCTCTAAAATCGACGGCCTACGGTCTTCAAGCACAAAGTCTCATAAATCTAACGGCCTACAAACGGTCTGACGGTCTATTCGACGGTCTGATTGTGTATTAGTGCGTTTTATCAAAATTGAAAAAAAGTTTGAAAATTCAAAGAGAAAAAGATTCTATCAAGTTTCAAAAGCGATCACCTCTAAAATCGACGGTCTACGGTCTTCAAGTACAAACTCTCATAAATCTAACGGCCTACAAACGGTCTTACGGTCTATTCGACGGTCTGACAATGAGTTAGTACATTTGATCAAATAAATAGAACAAGTTTGAAAATTCTAAGATTTCTGAAAACTGATTCTTACCACAGTGTGTATGTTTGACATTTGCTTCAAAAGATTTGTCTGATTTGAAAGAATGCACTCTCTGAGACTTTGGTTTGTTTGAAGTTTGTTTAGGAATTCATCGGCATCACACACAAGTTTGAACGTGAATTTGGCTATAAAGTAAAAGATATCCTGCATTGAAATTCTCGACTTAAAAATATAGAGTTCTATGACAAAGTTTTTATATTTGTAGTCTGAGAATTTTCAAGCTGATTAAGATTTCGACATTCCGTCATCAATGTAACAATTCTTAGAAAAATTATGGGAGAACTTTCAATTTTTCAAAAAAATTTCCAAAAAAAAAAGCTTGACGTGAAAATTTAAAAAGAAACAAATAAGATTTACCTTCTTCTGGCTTTGCGTAGACCATGCCACGATAAAGTCTGTAGTTTAATTTTGTCATGAGCGCAGAGATTTTATGTGCAGCCTTTGATAATGGTCCAGAGGGTGGTACTTCGGGTAACTCTTTGATACTGTCCAAGAATTCGCACATGTGCTTCAATTTGTGTAGGTTTTTGCTAGCATTAGCAAATGATTTAGCAATTCTTGCGTCATTGCAATGAAGACGGCACGGAAGATGGTTTTTCAACTCTAGATTTCTCAGAAGCTTCTCTGTCAGAAATGTTTGGGTTGGCATTTTTGAAGCAATGAATCATGCTTTCATTAATCAAATTCATGATGCACTCTTGGCTGTGATCCTGAAGAGAAACATGAGATTTTTAAATACTTTTCTGATTCATGGGCAGGCTATAAAGGATGTTTAAAGAAATATTTGACATTGATAAAATCTGTTATACATATTTGCCAAGCTGCTAAAAAGACATGTAGTTTCAAAGAGTTTAAATTAAGCATCTTACTTTAACTGTTTGTTTCAGCATTGCGAGAATGGCCTCTCTTTCATCTTGCGTTCTGCTGGTCATTGGCTTGGTTTCGAATTCGAATCCAGTAGCGTCGAATTTTTGAAATATTTCGTGCTCTTTCAATAGCGCCTTTTCATAAACAATGAAAAACGCAATGCATGGTCGGTAGGTCGAGTTCCTCTGTGCCCCTTTGGACTTTTGGTTCGATTCCGTACCAGAAATACATGAAACAAAGAATTTCAGGTTCAAATTTGCAAGTATATCGTCCAATACGTAACGGACGTTTGTGATTTTTAATTTGTTTTCTTCCGAGAACACAATACGATAGGCTGTGACGGAATCATCTTTTTTGATCTAGAAACGAAAAAGAATCAGGTCAATATTGCGTAAATGATACAGGGGTGCCCATTTTTGTGTTCTTACACCAAATTTTTCCGAGCAAAACTTTTATTTCATTAGAGTAAAAAATTCGAAAAAAAATAAAGCAAACTTTCAAAGCGTTTCGTAAATCAAGTTTCAATTTGTTAAATGGAATAATTTAGTACTTACCAATGGCATGAGGTTGCTTTTCAATCCATTGATTATATCTTTGGAATTAAGTTGTCTTGCCGGGTGTGGTGACATTTCAAAATTAAAATAAACCAGCCGAGGCTGGAAGGTCAGCCAATAGAGCTTAGCTAGATAGCT
>NW_027103751.1:0-4163 GCF_902728285.1 Clytia hemisphaerica | reverse complement strand
GTTCATTGATTACAAAAGTTATTTTTGTATTGCATGCATTTTAATCAACGTGAAAGGGGTTGCGGAACGAGCGTTCCGTTTTCGCAAAGCGAAGAATCGTTAGCTCGCTTCTTCTATCATGAAAGTTAAACGTGGGAGGCTCTTAAGTAATATTCCATCGGAATATCAGATAATCCTAAAAAATTAGTTTTAACACAAAATTTCCCACATTGCCACATTTTTAAATTTTGCCTCCCCAGTGCTTCTGCTTGCTTCCTTTGTCTCAAAGAAAAGTCATTTAATCTTTTAATGATAGTGTCATTTTATTCAAAAACAATGTAATGCTAAAACTAAATGAGAAATAATACTTGTAACTTTTGAAGTAATTCTCTTTTTGCTTTCTTATCCTTCAGTATCCAAAGGGCTTTTCATGCGTAAGCCAAAACATAACCGGCGTTTGCGACGACGGGAACCGTCTAGTAAATTTGGTCCTCGCATAACTTCTTAAAGCGAGCCAAGCGACAGGGATGATATTGAAATTAGAGGACCAGTGTTTAGATATGATCTAAATTTTATCATCGCTTTAGATGCGTTTAGCAACACCGGCGTGTGACGCCAGGTACCGGCTAGTTTACTTTAATCTATTGGGCACATGGTATCGAAATTATTTTTCCAAAATTCATCAAAAGCTATGGGTGACTTTAACTTCTTTGAAGTGGGCAAGGTTAAAATTGTTAAGATTTTAATTATATCCTGCCCAGTTTTTAGAATTTAACTGAAATTTTTACCATTAGAAAGAGAATATTACTGGCTTTTAGAAAATATATACTTTTGATATAAAAAAAAATTTTGTTCTGAAGATGTCCAAACCAAATTGATAAATTTTTCCACCCCACCGAAATTAGGGAGCCATAGACATTTGAATGGCGAATTAGTGATTTTTCGTCATCCCTTTTTTACCCTCCTCTACCCTAAAGAAAATTCGGGACCAATGAGATTTGAATGCGAATTCTAATATCAAAAGAGGGTCCGATATTCTCTGTCTGTCGCCAAACTATGGTTGCTCCCTCCACCGAATCTTGTCTCATATGTCCAAATCACAGATCATAACTTTACAGACTGAAGAACACAATCTAACACAACACTCGCAGACTACTCAACTAACATGTAGGATAGCTGCAACAGTTTCTGCAGTGACGTCATGGGGGAAGAGATTATTGTTACTGATGCACCATAGTGATTGTGTACTGCCAAAGGTGAGATCCGTCTTTGTATGTAACATTATAACCCTGTAATACAAGATTCCATTTTGTTCTAGATCAATCTTTGGAATTGTTTTTCAATTCCACTTGAAGCTTTTGCCTGTGATGTGAAAGTTTTTGGGAATTCTGTCGTGATTTGGGAATTCTGTAATTGAGCACTTGGTCTTTCCCATAACACCTTCAGCCCATCCCCCCTTCAGAAACTCCCTGCCCATTTAATGCTGAAGATGTGACCATAAAAGAGAATGTGTCAAGAAAGGTGTCCACATACCTTAATTTGATAAATTTTTCGTCATCCCTTTTTTGTACCCTCTGACGTCCCAAAGAAATTAGGGAGCCATAGACATTTGAATGGCGAATTAGTGAAAAAGATATAATATAAAGAGGGTCCGAGATTTAAAAAATTTCTCTGTCGGCGCAAACTATGGTTGCCTCCTCCTTATCCACCAATATTGTCCACAATTCGATCAAATCTGATTAGCGAAGAAAACAACAACACTCTCTTGTATAAACTTTCTTGTTAGTGCCAATGATGTTTGGGAAAAGAGATTGTTACTGCACCGAAGATGGTGCCTCAGATTACCGATTTTGACTCCCATCTCTCCTCTTTTTTGCAATAAACCTTTTTGCCATAAAAGTCACGAGGTTGGTCTTAGTGATAAACTAGCCATAGCTTTCACTAACCTGCCCCCCTCAGAAATGTAATGTCATGCATTTAAATGCTCTTGTAACAATATTCTAAAAATTCTTTGACCTCAAGCTTTATGCTGTTATATATTATATATATTTTCAATATTAGGACAAAAGCTTCAGATAGCACCTCTCTCACATCAACTCAATCTGCTCCTTCATCTACCACCACGGACACGAACGTCGTTACCGCAACGAAAACGGTTACGTTGCCTTTAATTAAATTAAATAATATTCTATCAACAAGGGACATCTCTTTAACAACTACGACATCATTATCAACAACTTCGTCAACCAATCAAACCGCCGTTATGACCTTGCCTTCTTTAATAAATTCAGACAATCCTAGTGCTACGGTTTCTTCCGTGGCTAGTACGACGTCATCTTTACCGACTGAAGAGGAAACGCAAGCTGTACGGAACGTGGAGAGTCTCAAGCACCCAGGTATGTTAAACCCTAATTAACCGGTCTTTCTGAGGTTAATAATCCATTTATAGCCATGCAAAAATAAAGTAATAAAAGTAATTAGCAAGTGTATTCTACTGTTCTACATCGTAAAAATTGACATTTAAATAACAATGTCAATTTTATAACTGGTCACTATAAACCATTAACCGTTATTCAAAAAAATATAGAGCATCGCATATAGTAATCATTCCTTTAGAGGGTTGATATTTAGAAATATTATTGGCGACCTCTTTCGTTTATTCCCTTTCCTGTCCACTAGCCATAGTAGGGTGGGCTATATTACCTATTTAGACCCAGTAATCGGTATCTGTCTTTTGTTTTTGGCTCATGGAATTTGTAACGAAAATCAGACTGATGATATTCAGCACATCTTTCAACTAAAACTATCTTCCTTACGAACAGGCTTCAACTCGAATTCATCCATTTGGCGTGGTAGCAATGCTTCAACCGCTGATTCAGATAGCACCTCTCTCACATCAACTCAATCTGCTCCTTCATCTACCACCACGGACACGAACGTCGTTACCGCAACGGAAACGGCTACGTCGCCTTTAGTTATAAAATCAAATAAGGCTGAAGTAAGTTATCGTATTTTCTAATCGACATAGTTTCGTATAGGGTTGGTTCCCCCTAGGAAATTTTCCTCCCCCCTTATGAATGACTAAGTATAAAATTTACTGCAAATAATGACATGAGATCTCTCAAAAATTCAATAAATTGCACTCTATTTTTCATGCTCTCTTTCTACAATCCCCCTTAGAAGTATATCTTTGCCCCTTTTCAGAATCTCCCTCCTGAATTTTTTTTACCTTTCCCACCCCTTTTGGAAAATTATCTGAAAAAAATAATAATAATGAAAAGGTTTGTGTAAAAACAACAAGCTCACCAGGGGAGATGGAATTCACCCTGGAGGCTGAATTTACTAACCAGCCCCGGCCCCTGACCAGGGGCTTAGGGACTGGAAAGCTAAAGATCCTTATCTAGACTAGACTATGCAAGTCACGACCCAGGCCCGGCCCCAACAAGCGGCAAAGGGACAGTGAAGCAACCTGCAAGTCTTCTAACTCTCACACTCACTGATTAAACTAAAAACTGACTAAAGGATCTTCGGAGCAGTCTTCATTACGTCAGCGTTTGCACTGCTCACCCACAAACAACTGACGTGTGGAGGTCACAGGACCACCACAATTTTAATATGCGCAATTGCGACTTCAATGTTTGAAACTCAGGAGACAAGTCTCCTGGAAAGTGGTGAGTTACCCCGCGCTGGACACCAAACCAGGATTTGACCTCCGCGGCAATAATAATAATAATAATAATAATAATAATAATAAATAAATAATAATAATAATGCGACCGGGCGGAATACTCAATGCCAGGAAGGAAAACCACAAACCCCTTGCCAGTAAGGTAAAAATGGAAAATCTCATTTGAATGAAACCAAAAAAAAAACCTCATCCCGCATCGGCTGTCCCGCGGTTAAACAAGGGTCGCGTCCCCCAGAGGGAAACCAGTCTGGGGTCGAAAAGTCTGCTACTGGAATGAAATCCTCTCAAAATGATCCACATGGACATCAGAACCGGGCAATCCCCAATCCTGATCCTGTGGTGATTGAAAAACCATCACAAAAACCAAAAAAAATGAAATGGGAAATTGAGGATTATAAGAACGTCCTCCGTGCTTTCTTCAGAGCACAGGAAAACCCAAAAACTACTCTCACGCAACAAACTTATGACGAGTGGAGAAATATTGTAGGCAACGATT
>NW_027103750.1:51631-160388 GCF_902728285.1 Clytia hemisphaerica | reverse complement strand
AGATTATAACATAATTTATTTAAATTTTGGTGTCATTACGGATGAATAGACATTCCAGGGTGTTGGCTACTTTGATACGTTATCCTAAATGGGGTGCCAATGATATCACTTCTGCGTGTGATACAGAAGCGGACTTTGATCAAAATTTGATCAGTGATGTCTAAAGTCTCAACCGATAATCTCTGAGGTTGTGATTCGTAATGATAAACTGAGGATGTCATATTTTGGAAAACTTTGCTTAGAAATGTTAGCTACAGGAGAGATAGTTGCAAGGGATCTTATGTATGATTTGATGAAGGATTTTTCTCAAACTCGTTATTCAATCCCAAATAACGATGGCGTTATGTATTTGAGAATAATAGACTTGGACTTCTTTGTTGTGTGTTATTGAGTGATTTGTTGAAGGATGTTAGATCGTATTACTGCAACTCGATGTCGGTCTGATTCGATAGTTACCTTTATGCTGGATTAAAAGATATAGAAAGCCTTTATAGCCGTGGGTTGTAAGAATTATAATCGAATATCGGAGCCATGGTTTTGAGCTCTGATATCTAGAAAACTTCTATTTTTACGGCGAAAAATCAATACACCGATTAACAGTGTCGACTGCGAACGCGTATGAACAATTTGCCATTGTTTTGATTTTGGCAACCACGGGAAACTTCACTCTCCCCCGTAAAAAATGGTAGGTAAACACCCAGTTCTCATAAGAAAACCCAGCAGAGAAATGGTAGGTAAAGAACTTCTTTTCCTTTAGATGAATTTTTGTGAAATTTTCAGGAAAGATATATAAAATTGTCATTAATATCATGTTCAAACATCTAAAAAATTCTCATTAAAGAAAAGAAAAAAACGGCAATGTTTACATTTCTCTAACCTTCCACAGTACTAAAGTGAGCATTTTTACCGGTGGAGATGGCGAAACTGTTAAACGGTGTATTGTCATAAAAAAAGACGTCTGGTTTCCAGACAACTTAACTCTCAAACGTTTCACAGCTTTTGTGAGAGACCAAGCACGTGCACCGAGGGTATGCCAGTGGAGGAAGAGGAATGAAGGCTTGAATATGGTCTGACGAGGAAATGCAGTAGGGCAGGCGTTGTTAATGTCAATTTTATGGTAGCAACAAGCCAAGGCAAAGGGGTTGTGTTGTGCCAACCGTATTATGGGAGCATCACCGCCGAGAAAATGGCAAGCATTGTCGATGAGCACTTTGACACAGCTTTTCAAAAGAGCTCCAACCCCATCACCCGCCGGTTTCTGATGGACAATTGACCACGTTAGAAGTCGAAGAAAGCAATGCAACCCTACAAAAGGGTTAAGGCTTTGGTCTTCTGTATACCACCCCGTTCACCTGACCTAAACCCAATTGAAAACTTCTCCAACCAAATGAACCAAGTTTTGCAAAAGCAAGCGTTGGAGCAGAACATTACAAGGGAAACGAAGGAGGAGTTCATAGAGAGAGTGCGGAAGACAATGCCTAAAAGGGTAATTAAAGTTATACACAGAATGGGACGTGGCACCAAATATTAAGTGATACAAAAGGTATATAATATTACTATTTTGTCAAATTTTAAACTTTATATCTTTACTTATTTCAATATCTTATCGGTCCATTTGGAGCTTCAACGAAACATATCCGAAATGGATCCACTGTTGGTTCAGAGCTGAAAATTAATCTAAATAACAAGAATTGGATGGCTGTTGTTAAGTATATTGGTATCATCTGAATTCACAGCACCTTGATGAAAGACCTCATCAATGCAAATGGTGTGGTCAAGGGTTTTTACGACCAGGAAGAAAGGATGCTCGTGAAAGGAAATGTAGTGTAAATAACCAGTTAAAGTAACGAACGCTCATATTGGACTGATGCCAGCCCCTGAAACCATTTAACGGAGACAACGATGGTTACAACTAACCCCAACACGTCCAAAATTCCAACATTCTATTGTTCATCAGCAATCTTAGTCAAAAATGGTCAAGGAACAGTCAAAATCTTAAAAAAGTGGATTTTTGTTAAATTTTAGCAATTTTTGACCTTTTGGCTCAAAATCTCACTGGAAAGACTCACTTTTGATTATTTTTATGCTAGACCATGAAGCCCAATCCAATTCCTACGAGTTAGACCAAAAATGACGATTTCTAACTCAAGCTGGATATTGAAAACGTTTTAAGGCTTTATGGACTAAAAAACACCCGAATCTGCAAGAAATCAGCTGCGAAATCTGCAAAAGCCGTTCATCGTCCCTGAAACGGTTAGGGTTGTTGATAGTGGAGCTTTGTTGTGGTGTTGCAACTGGAAAAAGAATGGTGCCTTCAATGTCATTGTTGAGATATACGATGGTTTCTTGAGGAAACTAAAGATTCATACAATCGTATTAAAAACAATAGAAACAAGAAAAAGCTACGGCCACTCAAAGAACGGACGAAATAGCGAACTGTATAAATAGAAGTGAAATTTTGAGTTCGTCAAACTAAAGAAGTTTAGCCGTTGATCATACAATCTTGTGAGAAATGTCTACACACGCAAATTCTTCCCCTTATGCCCTCGAGTTACGTGAGCGATGAGGCCGTACGGACGGCGATGGGAACGGCCCATTTGGTAGTGTACCAGTTTACGTCGTCCTGCGTGGACCGCGAGCACCCGGAGATCTCTTGGTATATGGAGGGAAATCCTTTCAATGTGACTGCGGTTGCTGGAGGCTTCGATCCGCCTCGCCGTAACAGGTGGTTGGTGGATGTCATTGAAAATATTTATGAGGTAAGAAAACAAGGATTAATTTCTAAATACAATTGTTTAAATTACTTTTCGCTAGAAGATTTTAAAATAATTGGTAGTCATTTTAAAAATCAAGAATATTTTAGAAAAACCGCAGAGGCTATTTATATTAAACGTTTTAAACCTACATTGAATGTACAGCATATGTCTATTCCTATTGAATTTTTAACTAATTTATAATTACGATTTTATTGTGACGATCTGTGTACGTTCGCTTTTGCAGGGGAAGGGGGGTTGCTTGTCACAAGCGTGACTTTTAACGTAGTCCAAGAAAAATCTTTTTCTATCTATCTCCTAATTACATTTTTTCTTTGAATCGATAACCGAAGATAATTGTTAATCCCCTAAACAATTGTGTATGTTATAATTGTTTAGCAATTATTAGATAATTAGAGAGCAAAAACTTAAGGTGCGATAAGATTAAAGAATAAAGCTAAAATCATATTCTTTGAACTTCTTTGAACTTGCCTTGTCTAAATTCTCCAATTATCTTCAAAGGAAAAAAGGAATTTATTTTGAAACATTTCTTTACTAAAACATGTGTTTGAAAGTTTTCTATCAAATTTTATTCACTCGTTAACAATGTCTTCAGACGGTCGGAAACGATATAGTGATTTCATCCAAGACCAATATAAGAATGGTCAGCTGTTATGGAACAAAATCAAAGGAGATGCTCAAACGATACGGGAGCTGAAAACAAAGTCAGCAAAAAGAAAAGGTAAACTGGAGAGCTTTTGGACGAATACGGTTAAGTCGCCTCCATCAAAGAAACGTCGAACGGAAGCCGAATCTATTCAACAACAAGTACATCTACGAGCAATACGAACGATAAAGAAAATCATCAAAACCCAATAGTTAAAACAGAAGGTAAATACTTGATTAAATTATTTCGACTTTTCTATACATTAAAATAAACTCTCTTCCCAGCAAAAATGTGCTGGTACTTTTTCAAAATACTAAACTATCTTTTTTATTATTATATTTTAAGCTGCTTTTTAGACTTCATTTTGATACAGGGCTCGTTTCGTTCGTTCATTCTTCTTGCCTTTTATGATACCGTTTTTGAATTTATCAAAATTATTTAGAATTTGTGAAGATAAGTCCATGAAAATCCAAATAGATTTTAGCTCTTTTGAATTCTTTTTTTTTATTCCTGTCTCTTTTGTTTATCTACACCCCTGATTCATTTGCTCATTAACTTACTATTTGAATAACTAATTTGACTATTTGGTTATCTACACCCCTGTCTCATTTGCTAACTAGCTTCCTATCTGACATCTTCGGTTATCTATATACCCCTGTCTCATTTTCTCATTAGCTTACTATTTGACACTTCGGTTTCTATACCCCTGTCTTTTTTTCCTTTTCTTCAGATCCAGATCCAGATCCAGTAGAACTTACAGATGACAAGAAGCCTCGCGACCCAAGACAAGCTGGTTAGCGATCTATCGAAAATGAACAAACAGCTTGCGAACATGCTTTCTTTACAACAATCAGGAATGTCGGTTATCACTAAAAAGAAAGTTAACGACCTCAAAGATAAGATCCATGATGCAGAAACTAACCTAAAAAGGTATCAGTCGCTATTAACCTAGTTTTCCAAACTTTGTCTGTGTTTGCTGATGGTCTTATGTTTGTTTCTGAATTCTTCAAAATCTTTTTTTGCCTCAGACTAAAGTTTACTTTTCTGACTTTTGTCTTAAAGTTTTTAACCTGCACAATATTCAAGGGTCTTCGATGAAAAGGTTTTCCGCCGTGGCACATCAAGTTCATTATAAAACCTTTTCCTAGCTTTACTCACTTTGTATTATGTTTACCTTTTACAGGCTGAAACGCGAAGCCCAACGAATGAGGGAGGAAAGGCGAGACATTCGTGACGCTATCGATGAGGTTTGTACAAACAATGAATCGGCATCAAATGTTTTGAAAAAGCATAACAGACAAGTGTTAGGAAGACCGCGAAAGGAGGTTGATCAACCCGATTTGTTGTCTGCCATCGTCAATATCGTGCAAGCTTCTTCGGCAACCAATGATCGTAGAAGGACCGAAACGCTACGTGCTGTTACAACTTTAGACGATATTCACAAAGATATGACAAAACTTGGATTCAATCTAAGTAGATCCGCCGTATATCTTAGTCTTTTACCCCGAAGAGGCGATTCTCGTGAAGGAAAAAGGCATGTTCAAACTGTTCCAGTTAAACTATTGAGACCGGAAAATAGCCTACGGAAAAAGAACGTAGATCGAGTGTATGCCAAGGTATTCTTTGATGATATGATGGGAATAAGTGAACTGTTGGGTAGCAAAGTCGTTAACTTTTTGTCAAATGATGATAAAGCACGTATATCACTTGGTCTTGCAGCATCTACACTACAAGCACCGATACTCATGCACCTCGACTATCGATCATAGTTTCGTTGTTGGCGAGAAACACAAGCTTATTCCATCAGTGTATGTTGTATGTGACATCTCTATAAAAAATGGTCAGTTGACTTACTCTGGAGAAACTTTCATTCGTGTGAGGAGTGGAAAACACGATAGCTCTTCGGAGTATACACATGCATACGACGTAAGAGAACTGTTCGATGAAAAACTTATTGAACGTTAACCCGTGCTTATTATGGGAACCGATGGAACAGCAAATGAAGCACCTAGATTCCCCAAAATATTGAGCACTGCTGTCGATCTGTTCAAGAAACTCGAACTGGATGCCATTGTTCATGGTGTCAATGCCACTGGTCTTTCCGCATTCAATCCAGTCGAGCGTAGGATGGCCCCTTTATCGCACGATTTGGCAGGTATTATTCTTCCACATGAACTTTTGGAGATCACCTAGACAGTTCTGGGAAAGCAATTGACGAGGATTTGGAGAAACGTAAATTCCACAAAGCTGCTGAAATTCTCTCAGACATCTGGTCGAGGACAGTGATTGATGGAAAGGCCGTTTCTTGCGAGGCAGTACCTATTGGGAAGAGCTATGTCCCCCCTGATCCAGACATGGAATTGGTTTCCCGCATTGAGGATGACAGAATGCCAGTCTTGCAGAACATTTTTGAGATTCTTAAGTCTCCTTTTGTGGAAGTAGAAGCCTGAATTGTTTATTATTTTTAGAGTGCATATCTTTTACTACTCCCGGGGGGGTACTACCCTTGTCGACCGACGGGGGTGCTCCGCTGAGGTTCGAAAAATGGACCCTACGTGGGACTCGAAATTTGCAAAAAAAGTGACCCTGAATGGGACTAAAATTCCAAAATTTTCTCAAATTTTCTACTTTTTCCCCAAATTTTCCAAAAATAGGCACCCTACGAGGGACTGATTTTTCTATTTTGGTGTTTTTGCGACCCTACCTGGGACTCATGGAGGTTAAAAAAGGTACCCTGACCAGCGGAGCATCCCCGTAACCCATCTTGCCCTAGTACCCCCCCCCCCGGGTTACTACTAATGTTTTGTGTCTAATTAGATTTTATAGAAAATCGTTTCAGCGTTTTTATCACCATTAATAATGAATACCCTTCATTAAAAAAGTTTTCGAAGCAAATTCAATAGCATTTAAATTCAATTATTGCGTAATCATTACATAATTAACAGCAAGAAAGATTTAAAGTTATTGTATGATAGATATAACAGTATTATTAATATTTCTAACCAACATTTTCCTTTTTTTAATTAATTTTGAAAAAAGCCACATAAAACAAATATAAAAGTACGAATTTTTTTTATGTATTTGTGATTGTTGTAAGAATAAGGGTGAAATCGAAAAATGGGGGGGGGGGTAAAAATTTTGAGATAAAAACGAACGTACAAAGGGGGGGGGTACTTCAAAACGAACGCTGACGAACAAGGGGGGAGGGGGGTTCTGAAAATAGGGAAATTTGGACGAACGTACTTTTTGAATGGCCCCATATAGTGCTTTAAGTGATTTCTTTCTTGGCGGGAGATGAGGTCTGAAATATTCCTTTAATTACTTATTACACTTATTATATAATTCATCATAACAAATCCTCTTGTTGAGATATATCAATCTTATTTTTAACTTTTAAAACATTTGATTCTGAAAATTCAAATTTAGTGTCGAGATATTTTAAAAGTTTTACAGCTTCTCCAAAAAAAATAAGTCACATGAATTACAATAATCTTTTTCTTTTGTTTCGTTTGCAAATCGAACTTGAGGGAAATATCGCATCAACAAACCGTCTTTATTTAGTTCTTGTTTTTCACGCAATATTCTCCCCAAGTTTTTGATACTCTCTCGTTTCTCCTCTGCCATCAGCTTGATTTCATTAAAGTCAGAAAAAAGTTTTTGGCAGATTTGGTTGGACAACATTGAGAAACTTTTACCGGAAATTTTAAAACTATTAGATGAGGTTGAAATGAACGAAGTTAGAGCCCAAAAATTGTACTATCCGGTTGATGAATTCACAGAAGAAATTTAAGAGACGAGATTTGATCCGTATCATATAAGACAAACTAGAAGTGGCATAGAGAAGACGAATGTTAGGGTCGGAATAACGATTACGAAGATTAAACCCACAAATATGTTTGTTTCAAAATGTTGGTCCTGATTGTATTACGTACTGGAATATTCCTTTCATAATGGAAATTCACAAATCATAATCATAATCATAAGATATTACAGATAACTTTTTTAAAAGAATTAGAAGTGATACTTTGGTTGCTTTACTATCAGAATTGGTGTACGATTTTCAACACTGAAGTGATTAACATCTGATTTTGGCAAGTTCTTTATTAAAAAATGTTGACGAATACACTCTTCTTCATATACTGTAATTTGATCATGAGAATTTTTCTAATAAAATCTTGAACCAAGGGAAGCATTTTAGACACTTTTAGCGAGTGTGAGATTGGATGTGAAATTTTTGAGAAAATGCTAAAAGCTAAGAAAGAACATCTCAGTCAAAATCCACCGGCTCTACTGAAAAAAATGTACTTTGGTAATCATTACCTATTCTTTTTTGTAGGAGTCGACCATTCTTAAGACAATTAAGTTCTTGAAGAGCATAAAGAAACGACCAATAACAGTTTCCGTAGGTTGCCAGACAGAGGTGACTGATAGTAACATTAAAGAATTAGAAGATCTGGTCGATCCAATGTTAAAAACGCAAGGATGGATGCTTCCTCCTCTGATTTCAACATCAACACAAATCTTCAGCTACCCTTTAAGGACAGTGCTTGATGATATCCTTGATAAAGATATATACCCACCAAAGAAAACTCGAAAATTAAAAGATTAGTTTATGTTTATTTTTAGCTATTATTTAAAAAAGAAAACCAAAAACTTCAACTTCTTTTGATTTCATTTCTTAATTAATTTTCTTGCTGCTCTTGGAAACAACTAAAATGGCTCTATTTAGTAATAATTTGATGTTGCTATATATTTTGATGTAATTTTTATGACAGAAAAACTGAAAAAATTGAGGAATTTATCAATAATTTTGTGAATTAGGCTCTTTAGGCCACTTTCTTTTAAAAGAATTCAAAACAATTTTCTGTTCGTTTTCAAATCATATGCACGTTTTTTTTATAACACGAGAACAAAGGCATCGAGGTAAAAAATTTAAGAACATAACATTTGTTATCATACAATTTCTTAGAACATTTTGCCGAAATGCTGAGAAAATGTTAAAGATAAAAACATGTATAAAGACAATAGAATTTTATGACCCGTGTGGAAAAACAAAACCGTTTGACCCACTCCAGCAGTTTGGAAAGTTATGAATTACTATTATGAATTACCTCATCTTTTGATATCCAGCGGGGCACAACGACAGGGGCATTAAAAATAAAACGGGTATTTGATCGGAAGTCATAAAACTAAAACTAAACTTTAAAAGTAAAACTTTCTTATACTTTTTTGCAAGGAAGACTTCTTCCGAAAACTTTTTCGAGACTTTCGAAGTATTTTGTTAAAACGACTTTTTTCTCAAAACTTTTTGATCCTTAATAAGTCCGATAGTCATTCATTCAAAAAGATGACATTAATAAACTTTATTCGGAAGCACACTGGTGTCTATTCATCTTTTTAAGCTGTTACCATGATTGACTGACTCCGTTGCTATGACAAGTTTGTGAGAAAGAAAAATTCTGTAACAAGAGATGATATAATATATACATATAATTAGATGTAATTATCTCGTTGTTTTTATTTGAAATGTCGATTTTTTATAGTTCCAACGAAAGATCACCGTTGTTTACAACAACAAATCAGAAAGTTGAAAGAAGAGATACAAAACCAACAACAGGAGTTGACCGAACTCAGAGAGGAGGTGGCCAAATACAAAAGTGAAAAAATGCCTCATAAAACTATAATCGCCGGCGATTGAACAGTCACTTACATTTGTATAAGATTGTTTCATGTTATCATATAAAAGCAAGGGAGGACATTTTGAAATTGCTTTGCAGCCGCAATCCGGAGAAACACTCTAACAAATCTTGCAAAACTTGCAAAACCAAAAAATAGAACGGCAAAAGAGTTTTCACGAGAATCTTATTTTAAAATCAGAGACATATCAGCCGATTTAACTGATGTTTGTCATTCTAAGTAGATGCGAGAGTGGTATGAGATAATTTGTCTACAAAGTTGCCTTTAAATAATTACATGTTTTTTCACCCCTATGTTTATGTACAGAAAATACGTGATTTCACAGACAATCACCTTTATCCCGTCGATTGTACGATTTTCAACACTGAAGTGATTAACATCGTTAAATAATTTTAGAGACTTATTGACAACTAAAGTGAGAGATGTGATGAAGAAGGCTTGACAACCCATTGACAACTCAACTGAGTTGTAATGAGTGGAGCTTAAGATCCATACTTATACCCTCTTGTGCTATTTATCATTAATCGTCGGCACCTTGTCTACAAATCTCAAGAGTTATTTCCTCTTAGATAAAAAATTAAAAAAACTCTCATCAATTAGTGATAAATGGTAAATTAATTAGCAACTTAATTGTTTGGACTGCATTTAAGCACCCAATACAATTAAAGACAAACTAGCAGGTACCCGTCGTCGCACGCCGGTTTAGCTGTTTGCTGAACGCATTTAAAGTCCTTTGAGATGTTGGGAAGGTGGCTTTAACACGATGAAATCAAAATTAAAGGGAACAATTCTCTTCAAAGTTTGACTCTATCCCTCCCGGGTGACGTATCTTTTAACCATATTTTGAAAAAGATTTTTGTGGCAAAAATAATCAGAAAACAGAAAGAACGTCATTCCCAAATTACACCATACCGGCGACCAGCGACGTCCGAGACGGCTCTGCAATTGGATTTTTTTTCTCGCCTCGCTCGTGTTATATTTGCCGTAGTTCTTGATGTTTAGGAAAACTTTGATTTCAAGATAAGCGGAGTGAAATAATAGACATGACACGCGATTCTTCTAAAAGAGGCAGCCCGGGGGAGGGGGTACTTAGGCAAGAGAAGGGTATGGGAATGTGCCGGCCTTAAAGGTACCTTTTTTGAAACATGGCAGTTTGAAAAATCGGAAAATCAAACTTCAGTCCCACTAAGAATTGGAAAAATAGGAAAATTTAAACTTTTTGCCCCCAGAAAGATAGAAATTTGGTCAACTTAGTTCCAAAAAGTGAATTAAAATTCACACAATTTCCCTTGTTTCTTCTCCTCTTTATCCTGCTAAGGGTCCGAGGGGCAGGGCCGAAAGTCAGCTCGCAACCATAGTCCCCCGGAAGGCAGCTAGGACACGCAGACAAAAAAGCGTGATAGCGCAATTTTATGTTGTATTTTATAAAATAACTTCGTCATAACTTCAGTAATTTTTCAAATTCAACGATGACTTAGATTTACAGCAAAATAATTATCGACATACATGTTTAAAGGTCCCTTCTTTTTACGAAGAAAGAATTCTAGTTTTTACCGCCTTTTGAATGTATTTTTAATGTTGCTGTTCTAACAAACTTGTTATGTGATTTTTGTGTTTTATTTTACATTTGTTCTTTTCTTTAACATAACAGATTCTTTTTAAGGTATGTGTTCACCTTATTTTTAGAACAACAAATTTTTTTGAAAGCCAATAATATTCACTTTCTAATGGTAAAAGTTTCAGCTAAATTTAAAAAACTGGGCAGGATATAATTAAAATCTTAAGAATCTTAACCTTACCTACTTCAAAGAAGTTAAAGTCACCCATAGCTTTTGAATTTTGAAAAAATAATTTCGATACTATGTTCCCAATAGATTGAACTGAAGAAGTGTCTTGGGATTTTTTTTCAGATTGAGTTTAACTCGTTAAATCCTTAATTCTGTAAAAATATCGATGAAAAAGTAAATTTAAATGTGATTTTTTCAGTTATCTGTAAATTGAGGAAAAACAACTCGGTTAGAAATAAAATCCTAAGACACTTTTTAAGTTTGATCTTTTAGGAATCTTATAAAAAAAGAATGAAGTCAATAGCTAAATGCTATGGGTGACTTTAACTTCGTTAAAAGTAGTACGGTATGGTAAAATTTCATTTTTTTCTACATCAATTTGAAATTTTTGACGAGATAATTACTGTTTAATTAAGTAATCAGAGAAATGTGTCAAAAATGTTACTATTCAATAGATGTGAGAATAAACATCAGCTGAATTCTCTCTTTTCTCTTTGTTGTTTCCGAAAGAGACAATTATTTGAGTAAAGAGTCAATCATAAGACGAACTTTGTTTTAAGATTTAAATGTTTATTACTTTGGATCAAAAAAAGATTTTAAGATCGCGATTTTACCAAAATGAAATCCAGTAACTTTTCTTCCACTTTGACTGAAAAATTTTTTTTTGACAAAAAATCGGAAAAAAGGTGTACACATACCTTAAAAGATTTTCTTTTGTTTTGAAAAGAATTCGAATGTCTCAAATCAAATAAGGTCGTTAATTACTTTACATTCGAAAACATAAAACAAAAGAAAAAAGAAAAAAAAAAAAGAAAAAGTCTAATCTGCTATCAATCAAAACAAAGTCTTTATAAAACGGCGCGAATCTGATTTAACACATTTGTAGAGCAAGAACAAAATAAAAGTCATCTTTTGGAAGAACAAAAACATTGCGTGCGAAAACGAAAGTAGCACAGACAGAAAGAAAGAAAGAAAGAAAGACGACAAAACGACATACAGACTACCGCTATTAATATATAGATTAAGTGAAATCAGAACTTGTTAAAATTGGCAAGGCTTTCATAAAACTTTCTATTGAAGCCAAGCTCAAAAATCCACTTGTGGTTACCATCAGATTTCACTTGTGGTCCCCCAAAAACTATTTCACCCCTGTTCCCAAACATTAAATCATGGCCGAATTACACGATGAAATTAATGAAACTCAAATTCCAAAACCTACAAAACCATCCAAAAAAAGATAACTTTTAAGCCCAGAAACAAATGAAAACGCCATGAAAAAAATTCGAAACGGAAACACAGAAAATAACGTCACATAGATTTACGCAAAATACACACACTTCGAAAACGATAAAGACGCCACAAGCGAATTACAATCCAAAATCGGCAATGACATAAAGATCCTAGGATCTAAAGCACTTCAACCAAACGGTTATCTAGTAAAGGTATATGACAAAGACTTAAGAAAAATCTTTCTTGAAAAACCACATTTCAAACCAACAGCAAATACACTAAACAAAAAAGCTTTCTGCATAAACAAAATCGAAGAAACAATTGATATTTCAGATCTTGAAAACACAATCGAAAAAGCCTTAGACGAAAAAATAATTTATGCATCTACAGAAAACAAACTTTTAATTTTTCTCACAGAAAGTTTCAAAGAAAACAACCTCATCAATATCACAATTCAAATCAACAAAAAACCTTTTTACATTAGAAACTATGATCCAATATCAAACTACATTTCCCAATGCAAAAATTGTCATAAGTTTAACCACACAAGTTGCAAAACTAAAACCTGTCGAAAATGCCAAAAAACCGATTGCAAAAACACATGTACAGACGAAGAATTAAAATGCATTAATTGCGAAAAAGCTCACAGCCCATACTATAGACAATGTCCAAAGTACAAAGAGATTGTGCAAGAAGCACAGGAAATCAGAAAAAAACGCATAGGAAAATTAAAAATCGAAAAGATAGCCACAAAAATCACAAAAACAAATTTAAACGAAATCGGAATAAAATACTCAGAAATAGCATCAAAAAACACATCACACGAAACACAAATAACAAAACACCAAACAGATATCGAAAATCTAACAGCAGTCACAAACTCATACACCGAAACAATAGAAGCTCTCAAAAAACAAAACGAACAACTATCTCAAAAAGTAGAATCTCTCGAACTTGGAAATATCACACTCACAATTAAACTCGAACAAACAAATATCGGATTACCAACTCACGACATCATTTCGCTACTATACATGCTTTTACCACAATAAATAAAAATAAAATCGAGAAATCAGACAAAATCTATAACATAATCACGGAAACCACTACCAAACTTACCGGAATTGAGCACACAAAGGATACCTCACTTAAAAAATCTCTCGGGAAAACTCGGATTACTAAAAACCACTGTAAAAAGGTCAAACTCCTTAACATCCACAATCAGGTCAGCAAATCTTACGTCCACTCACTTCACAGCAAATCCAAATAGCACACAAAAATAATCTCAAACAAATATTTCACCAAAAAACCACAAGTAAAAAAATCTATAAAAATGATGTGTAGTTCACTTATAGTAACCTCTATAAACACAAACGGAATACATAGCAAACTCGATTCTATAGTTGATCTCATTAATGATGTTAAACCAGATATCCTTCTCATACAAGAGACAAAACTCAATAAAAACACCTCACTAAAATTCGAACATCCGAACTATAAAATCACTGAACATCGAAGAGAAAATCTACCTAACAACAACAAATCTCCAGGTGGAGGATTAATGAACCTAATAAAAAAAGACCTACATATAATCGACGAAAAAGAAAAAACTATAAATCAAAACGAATTTCAATGTACAAAAATTAAAACCAAAAACAGCAGTCTCGAAATAATAAATTACTACAATCCACTAACAAATCTCATTGATACAAACAATATAACCAATCTAATCAAAAACAAAAACTCGATTATAATAGGCGATCTTAACTGCAAGCACAAAAATTGGCATAATGCAAAAAATAACCCAGGGTACATCAGTCTAAACGACACAATTAAAAACAATGATCTAACGCACTCAACCCACACAGAATACACCTATAAACACCCTGGCACAGGGGCAGAAAGCACGATAGACATTGCCCTCTGGGACCCAAAAAGAATAATTTCCGACATAGAAACCAAAAACGAAGACGACATCGGTAGTGATCATACTCCAGTAACCTTCAAAATAAAACTCAAAGAAAATCTAGAAAACATCAAAATAAATAACAAAATCAAACAATTCAATAAGGTTAACAGGACCAACCTCAACAATCTATTCACACAAAAATATAACACAAGACCTAAAACTAAAAATGAAATCGATGACGTCATCAACCGATTAGAAAGAAATATCAACACAGTAGACAAATTTATACCGGAATTGACCATGACACGCACCAACCACGGAATAAACCATAACATCAGAAAAGACATCAAGGAAAAAAGAAAACTACTAAAAGAGTACAAGCGAACCAGAAACCCCATCACCAAAACCAAAGTAAACAGGTTAACAAAAAAAATTCACAAAGCTATAAAAGAATCAAAAAAAAAATTCATGAATAAAAACATCGACCAGGCTAACTCCAAAGACTCTAAGGAAAGCTGGAAAGGTATAAATAAAATCTTAGGCAAAAAACCAAAAAGCACAATCAAAAAAATTTACAATCCAGCCACAAAAAGTGACACGACAATAAAAAGCGAAATAGCAGAATTATTCAAATCAGCTCAAAGTGAAATATTTTCAGGAAATGAAATAAAAGACCATGATCATGAACAAAACGTCAACAACTGGTACATGCAACGCCTATTTTCCACAAATGAAAACTATTTCAACACAGAACAAATTTCTTCAATCATAAAAAATCTTAGAAACAGAAAAGCACCTGGCATTGATGCAATAACAAATGTCCTTATCAAATATCTAGAGCCTAGCCTCTCAAAAATTCTAACCACTATCTTTAACACTTGTTACGACATTGGATATTTTCCGGAACGATGGAAGGAAGGGCGAGTAATCATGCTTTTTAAAAACAAAGGAGAAAAAAATGATACAAAAAATTATAGACCAATTACTTTACTTAATAAATTCGAGAAAACCATAGAGAAAAAAATGAGACAATGGGCAGAAGATAATAATATAATCAACAACGAACAATCTGGATTTAGAGAAGAAAGAAGCACTAATGATCAACATTTTCTACTAACCCAAAAAATTACAGAAGCTTTTAACAGAAAACAGGGAGTTGATGCAATTTTTATTGATTTTGAGAATTTTTTTGAAAAAAAATGGAAAAAAGGTCTTCTCTTTAAATTAAACAACCTCGACATCCTACAAAAAGATTTAAATATAATCAACAGTTTTTTACATAACAGACAAATTTTCATCCAAATTGAAAACGAAAAATCTAACAAATTTGAACCAAAAGAAGGACTACTTCAAGACAGTTGCCGAAGTCCCCTCCTCTTTATACTTTTTGCAAGTGACATTCCAACCGCTCTAGGCGTTATAATGTCTCGATTCGCAGACGATTTAGCAATCTATGCAGCAATAAAAACAAAAAATACCATAAAAATGAAAAATTACAAAAACTTCTAAACAAAATAATAGTCTGGTGTGAAAAATGGAAACTTCGTATCAATATAGGCTAAACAAAATCACTATCCTTCACCAAAAGTACTAGAGAAATCAACAGAGTTTATGAAATCAACTGCCAAAACATCGCACAAACAAATGAAATGTACTTCCTAGAAGTTACCTTTGACAAAAGACTATCATTCAACACACATACAGACATTACTATCGAAAAATCACAAAAATGCCGCGGAATTCTCCATCGATTAAACAATCTTCAAAAAAATATCAATTTTACCACAAAACGCAAAATATACCTTTCATTAGGTAGAAGCATTATAGAAAACGGAAGCCCGGCATTACTAAATCTTTCAAAACAAAACACCTACAAATTAGAAGTATGCCAAAACAACTGTCTTAGAACGCTACTTCAAACCGATTATCACACACGAACCAATGAATTACGTCAAAGAGCAAATATAGAAAAAGTTTATGACAGAAAACACGCCCTAGCAAAAAAATGGTTTATCTCAGCAAGAAACAATAAAAAAAACATCATTAATCATCACAGATATCGATATTTCCCAGATTTCGACCAACACAAAACTCTACACTACACCATAAACCATTAAAAACCACCAAAAAAAAAATCGTGATACATACATATACACTGTCATAAACACATAAACTCGAACCTGAAAAAAACAAAAAACAATTTCTTTCTTTAAAAACCAAATCCGATTAAAACCACAAGTAAATAAACCAACACTTGCGACAAGGCCATCAGGTAAGAATCACATTAAACCAACAGTTTTGCTTAACCATTTCCTCTCGCTTCCATTTCAGGCTAATCTTTTATAGGAAAACCAACGATTAGACGTAGACGAACCAGAAACACATCAAGGATGGCAAGAACCAAGGTTAAAACCATCACAAAATAACGGACAGATCAATCATCATCATCATCATAAAACTTTCCCAATTATTTTGACAAAAATCTATTAGAACCGAAAATTAGATGAGTCAGTCAAAAAATCCCCGACTATCTTTTTAAAATATTTTTTCAGCAGAAAATACCTTGAAGCTTTAGTGAAATATACTTTTCCCCTATGTTTATGTACAGAAAATACGTGATTTCACAGACAATCACCTTCATCCCGTCGATTGTACGATTTTAGCCCACTCCTTTTCATTTTGTTTGTTGTTGACATTCCAACCCATAACAAAGTCAAACAAACTAAGCTTGCTGATGATCTGGCACAGGTCAGTAAAGGAAAAAGACGAAAGAACATAAACACAGCTAACAAAGATCTCCAAAAACTTCTCAGCGATATCAACAAGTGGTGTTTGAAGTGGAGAATGAAGATCAACGTCAAAAAAAAACAATCCTACTACGTATCTCCAAGGACATACCTATTATTCGTTCGTTGTTGAAGTTGTTTAGGGGGCGTCACTCTCATTGTGAGAGTCTTTGCCCATTGGTGATTTAGAGAAAATTGGGTGTATAGTTCAGTTCTGTATCCAGCTTACTGAGCAGAAAGAGAGCGGAATTTTTACCTATTATTACCAACTACACAATAGACAATCAACCCATCACATCCAAACTGGAATGTAAATTTTTAGGTATTACCCTCGACTCCACTCTAAGCTTGAACTCTCATATATCCAAGAAGATCGGTCAAGCTCATTCCGAACTAGATTATCTGATTAAGATGAATAACCTCAACTTTAGTATGAAGGCTAAAAGAAAGGCATATATCCAACTTATCAGACCCATTCTAGAATATGGATAAGCTATGCTGTGCACTCTTTCAAAAGTCAACGAATCCAAACTTGAGATCTTCCAGAACAAATGTTTGAGATTAGTCACAAACTCCTCCAAGTACACTAGAATCCAAACACTCCAGGACGAGAGCAACATTAAACCAATATGCAAAAGGATTAAAGATCTTGCCAAATCTTGGTTGACCCAAGCTAAGTCCAATGATAAAAACAGCGTTTCTCTGATTCGTGAAGTCTACTTCAACGGTTTTGACAATGTGCTAACTCCTCATGAGGAGTCTCATCATCTCTAACCATACCTAGATACTATGTCACAAAAAAATCTTCATTTCATACACACACACCTCCAACCTTTTCTCTTACCCCTATTGGGAACCTCACCTCCGACATTGTATCTTTTTAACATTTGCTGATATCTTATGACACAAAAAAATCTTCATTTCATGCACACTCTGTCTTCTCCCCTCTGGGTCCACATCTCTGTCATAATATCATTTTAACTATTTTTAACACTCTATCTCATATCTCATACTATCCACATATACATAAACCCAATTAAATGAAAATATTGTAATCCTCTCTGAACGTACTTATCAAGTAAACACATTCATAACCACTACATACTCCTCCATTCACAAAAAGACATACTCCATTGCTCACTAACATCTATAGATACTTTTCATTCACGTACTTGAGATACACACCTTTAATCAAGTATATAGTGGAAAAATGCCTAGTCAGGTCAACCACTCAAAACACACAAATCAAAGCTGATAAAACTTTGAGCTTTTTAAAATCAGTCAAGAAGAAATTTTCTTAGGTAACGAAACAATTGACCACACCCACGAAAACAATGTAAACAATTGGTACAACCATGAGAATTTTAGCCAAAACTTTCAACCTACAGATCATTTCGAAACTGAAAAAATATCAATATTAATAAAAACCTCAAAAATAAATAAGCTCCAGGTATAGACAATATACAAAACATCATAATCAAATACCTTGAACCAAGCCTCGCCAACATCCTAAAAGATACATTCAATTCATGCTATGAAATCGGTTATTTTCCAAAAAGATGGAAGGAAGGTAAAGTCATTATGCTATATAAAAATAAAGGAAAAAAAAACGACACAAAAAACTACCGACCTATTACCCTCCTAAATCAATTTGGAAAAATTTTTGAAAAATCAATTGAACAAAAAATCAGAAAGTGGGCTCAGGATTATCAGGATTCAGGAAAAAAAGATCAACAAACGATCAGATATTCTTCTTGACCCAACAAATCTTTTTTTTTTTTTTTATATATGATTTGAGAAGCTACATTACACTTACGGACATATACTACTTACAAAAACAAACACAGAAAAAATAAATAGCTCCTCCCCCGCAAGGCACTAAGTGATATCGCCAAGGGTACTAAGCTATTGAATAAAAGAAAAAAACTTAAAGGGAAAATCATCACTAAAAGGATAAACCCCAGGGGGGGGGGGCACTCAAGGTAAATGACCTACCAGACGTTCGGCCCTTAAGGGTAGGTTTTTCATAGTTCAGCTAGTGCACTGTAAGGGTAGGAAATTACAAAACTGCACTGAACTGCACTGTAAGGGTAGGAAATTGTGATAAAAGGCCAATTTTTTGGTAAAATTGACACAAAATTGGTCAATTTTGGAGGAAAAATTCCACAAAAATTCCCTTACGGGCGAGAAATTTTGAAAAAGTGCACTGTAAGGGTATGATTTTTCATGGAAATTCACTGCACTGTAAGGGTCCGATTTTAGAAGCCAAATTTTGGGCCGAACGTATGGTCGTTTTCAGATCGAGTGCCCCCCCCCCGGGGGATAAACACAAATATTAAAAAATATTAGAGCTGTGTAAGAAGATCATTAAACTAAAATAAGGCACCACTAAACCTTTCAGAGTCGAGAATAAATTCAATGACAAGATTAATTATTATGTTATTTATGTTGAAAGGTAATTCTAGATCACCGTACAACAAAAGGTTGAAGAGTTTAGGAGGGCTTAGTGGATAAATATTTATGTCTTGGTTCAGAAGTTTGTTGAACAAAAGATGTCTTGCCTGAGAGTAAATAGAGCAGTGCAAAAGAAAGTGTTGAGAGTTTTCGATGGAATTTGTTCTACACGCACAAAATGAATCTAAGGTGTCACGAAAACCGTGTCTAAATTTATGTTCATTGAGGTGACTAAATCCTACTCGAAGACGATTGAGAAGGATCAACACACACAATAAATCTTCGAAGCCTTTAACCGGAAAAGTGGTATATTCATTGATTTTGAGAAATGCTTTGATAAAATTTGGAAAAAGGCCTCTTATATAGACTCAAAAAAATTCAAATATCCAAAAAAATCTAAACATTCTCAACAGCTTTCTACATGAAAGATCGATATTCATAACAATTGAAAACGAAAAATCAAACACTTTTTATCCAAAAGAAGGAGTAGTGGTGAACATTATAAAGCTGAAATCTGATTGGATGATATCAATATATACGATATAGATTTAAGACACCTTAAAAATGCGTGCTTGTCGTGCTCATCGTTCTCTATACATCAAACCATTACTATCATACTCTCCTTGAAACAGACGTAGAAACGTGGTTGTCTGACATGCCCACTAAACGATGTTTAGTCATATACCCTCGAAGTCCGTGCTTGCCGTGTTCAGCGTGTCCGTCAAAATATGTTTAGTCATATACCCTCGCAGTCCGTTCTTGCCGTGCTCAGCGTGTGTGACAAAATATGTTTAGTCATATAGCCTCGATGTCCGTGCTTGGCGTGCTCAGCGTGTCCGACAAAATATGTTTAGTCATATACCCTCGAAATCCGTGCTTGCCGTGTTCAGCGTGTCTGAATCGTCAAAGAAAATTCTTACACCCTACCTTTACTTTACACCCTACTCATATACACCCTTCACACACAGACACTTGGCACATACACCCCCCCCCCCACACACAGTGTCTTCATATCCCGTGTTTGCCGTACTAAGCGTGCTCATCAAACGATGTTTAGTCATATACCGTCTAAGTCCGTGTTTGTCGTGCTCAGCGTGTCCGTGAATTTCGAAACAAAAAACGTGGGCCTTTTGTTTTCAATTTCCAAAACCAGACGAAGGAAACCCTTGGGCGGCCCGGCAACTGGTAAGGCAAAGCAGTCAGAAATAAAAACTTTCACAAATCCCAGACCGGGCTGGATTGGTTCTGGTCATTGAATTCTTGAAGTTGAAGTAACTTAGAAGTTTTAATTTTAACTAGAGGTCGCGTTGGGTAGTTTCAGCTGAACATGGCATCGAAAGATATTCAAAAGACTGGTAGCAAGAGGGGCTATGGATCCTGTCAGAGTTATGGGCAGGAATACCACAATCGGAAAAAGCCGAAAGTTTGCGACTGCGGAAGAGAACTCGGTGGGTCTTTTGTTTGCGACAGTGACAATCGTAACAACCTGAAATTGGACGATAAAGAAGTTCTTCCAGTCTCCGTTGTTGTTTACAACGATGACATGGGATGTCTAAAATCTATTAAAATGAACAATAACGGAGACAGGAAGTTCTTGTTCGCAACAAATTCCGATTTAGTTTGCTACAACAATGACTGTCGCGATTTGAGGTCCGCTTCTGTAGCATCAAAAGTTAGCTTTGAATGCATACATTCGAAGCACCCCAGTGTGCAGCCAATGTATTCAGTGACGGAATTTCAGGTCTGTGATATCACAGAATTCACTCCAGACCTGAAAAAACAAAGTGATATCGTTAAAATGCAGTCTCTTCTAAACAAGTCTGACTTTAAATATCCTGCCGTTGCTAAAGTTTCCTGCAAGAACCAAATTAGGTGCATGGCCAACGACTGCAGGAAGAAGAAAGGTCGCACAAAAACTGTAAGGAATTTTTCACTGTTTTTTATAGGAAATAGTATTCTTTGCTTAGGACTTGAAGGCTTCTTCCCCGCTTTTTTCAATTTTCTCAAACTTTGCAGGTTTAAATTTGTTGGTAGGTACAGTATCGAACTTCTTGAACCTCACTGCAAGTCCCGATAATAGTTCTATGGGGAATACAAATGGGAATACAATGGGTTTTCCTCTGACAGACGTGCTTGCGCACTAGTATAACAACAAAATCATCCAAAACTTAGAATGCGAAAAAAACAAACAAACAGAGAAAAATGACTGTGATGTGTTTTAAACTTGCAGCTAGTTGAAGCTAGCTAGGCTATAGTCTGGTCGTCTAAAGTCTGGAAAATTTGGTTGTTGTGTTTCCATAGAAAGAAAGTAATAAAAACAAACTAATTAACAAGAGAACTGAACTGATTTCAACCTGCAGACACGTCAATAATTATCTATTAAAAAACTTTAAAAAGGTCCCCCCGGATCCACGATAGCATTTTATTTCACAATTACAAATTAATTTTTAATAAGCACGCATTATTTTTATCACCTTTTAACTTTTTATAATTATAATTTTTTTCAATTTTTTCAATGTTTTAACCTTTGTAGAAAAAGAGAAGTATGTTTTGATTTTATTCACATCTGGAGATTGCTAGGAGAGCATGAAACTCGGAGTTATGTACAATTTTTAACTTGTCAAGGAAATATATTATTTAATGGAAGCTCTATCTCTCTGGTATTGAGCACTTTACGCATTAAATTGTTCACCAAACAATTAATTGACATAGAAAGAAGGTATCATATTTTGGTTTCAATCTCTCAAAATCTGTGATAACAGTACGTCCCAACCAAGTTCATCCAATGTCAACTGTTAATGGGCAACCTTCTGACCTTACACCAATGTAATAACTGCAAGATCATAAGTTATACCATGACTTTCGTTACAAATAGCTGGTCGAATAGCAGATTGTTGGTGGTCATAAAATGTTGAAGTCAACCAAAAGAGCAAAAATCACTAAAAAGAACATAAACCACTAAATGTAAGGAATTTAGACTGATTCACCACTGCCGCTGTACAAAGATGAAAAATTTGCCCAACCATTGTGAGTTATCAACTTAAAAAACTTAACCTGATCTGAACAAACCTACAACTGTCTGCAGCATTCTGGCAGTGTATAAAGCATCCATTATTGTCTTCACTTCCTTTCGAGCTCACTATTAATCAAGTCACTACAAAAATTTTCACCACATATGGTTGAGTGTATGCCCTGTTTAACCGTCTCTATGTGTGTATCCAATGGTGCATGGGTTAGGTTGCAGCATTCCTTGGTCCCTACTGGTGTGACAAAAATGAGTTTGACATAACATAACATATATACCCTTTCCTCTGATCTGGAATGGCTGAGTAGTCAAATGTGACGATTGTGTAAAGAAGGTTTTTTTGAAATAAAATTGTGACCAATCTTGGTAGTCTCAATTTAAAGTGGAAGAAAACCAATCCAGATTAAAATTCAAAATTGCTTTTGATTGTCCTTTCATGTTGTTGAAAAATTTACTGAAATTCCAATGGCAGAAAAGGAGAAACTTCGCTTTGTTGGTTGACTCCAAAGCCTTAAAGAACATAAAGATGTAGTTGTTGAAATCAATCATCATGAAAAAGTAGAATACACATCATTGAATGTTTTATTTGAATATTCGAAATCATACATTTTGTCAAAAGTGTTCAAATTGTCCAATCGAATTGAAAAGTTGAACTATATTCACTTGATTGGTTTTTTGTTATGACATTGCTTTTTTACTGACTTTAATGACTTGAGTCACTTGAAGTTATTGGCGTGTTTCAATTTTCTTATTGTTTCACACCAAAATTAAAGCTTTAAAGATTATTTAACATTCTAGTGCACCTGTAGTTAATTAATTTTGCTTGGGATTGAATTTGGCAAACTTTAGCAAAAAATCGTCAAATTAAGTCTCTGCTTTCATTTTAAAAATCTGTCATCAGCCAAATTAAATCCTTCCCAAATTTAAAAAACTCTTTTTATGTATTTTGATGGATAGTATGCATTTGTTGTAAAATACCACTTAATATTCAGTAAAATTGGTTCTATTCTGCCAAATCAAACTCCCACCCAAATTTGAGAAAATTGATCACTTGCTGAATTAGATTCACACCAAAATTTATCCACTTTTAAAGTACCTTTTTTGTCCAGCTACATGGTTCTTTTGTTGTTATGTTTTGAGTGTCCTTCAAATTTTATTTTAATTACTTCTTGAGCTAAATTAGAGGCCGGGGGAGGGGTACTGACCTTGAGGGCCGACAGGGATGTGCCGCTGGAGTTTGAAAAGTGGACCCTGTCAGATGAGAATTTTTTTTAATTTTGGCGAACCAGGAATTTTTAATTTTTGGCGAGAACTTAATTTGGCGAATGACCTAAAAATTAATTTTGGTGGGAACTAAATTTGCCAAATTTCATCACTACTTGAATGACCAAATGTCAAAACCTCGTTAAAGCATGAAGATCACGAAAAAGCCAATATACTTCAACGACAGTTCTGCAGTGTATTCACAAAAGAAGCAGTAGAAGAGCTTCCTGCATTTGGAAAGAGAACTGATTCATCCATCGGAGATATTCATATCTCTGAGGAGATGGTACAGAATTGTTGTTTTTCTCATATTTTTGAAAATATCTTGTTGCCTCTCCACAAGTGTTTTCTTTCAAATTGACTTTGAAAAAAATTTTAGTGAACGCTTTTATCGTTTTAAGACACCAATTTGATAGTTGGTTCGAGTTGGTTTGAAAAATGTTACATTATAGTAAATAAGTTGATACATAGAGGTAATAAAAGTTAGATGGAGTATCAACTTTTCTGTAATAGCTTAAGTGGTCGTAAAACCCTTCACAAATTTCTTTCAAAACGGTCCTTTTTGATTACCAATCATCGATAGCAAAAATTAGTCTAAATATAGATTAGAAGAACTAAAGTAACTTATCTTGTCAAACAAAAAGACTCGTATTTTTCGGAGAAATGCTCAAATACATGTAAAAATTTCCTTATTAGGGAATTTTCATTTTGTCAGGAAACTTTCGGGAGCTAGACTGTTTGTTCAAATTTTGTGAATTCTTCGCTGTTTTTGGAAATTTCTTAGTTGTAAATATCTTTAGTTCTAAAAGCGCAGCTGCATTCGAATTTTAATAGAATGTAAATGAAAGGTTGCCATTAATAGAAATTATAAAAATTATTAACGAAATTTACTGATGATTTCCCGAGCAGCGAACATTTCACATTCCATGTTCTGTGCTTATTCTTGCAAGGTTTTTTATTTTTCATCAACAAGGCTGTCATCGCACAATGGACAAATTAAAAATGTAGCTTGTTTCTATTCAAAGTCTCTTCAACTTAATGGTTTTTTCTCAAAGCAGCAAAGCAACAGTTTGCTATCAATGGTACGATACAATAAAATAATAAGAGTGATAGCTCCGTCATTTTTTTACTTTCATGGTCGATATAAGCAGAGATATAAAAAAGAAGGATAGATTACGTCTATTTATTTTTTGTTCTATTTCTTTTGCTGGCTAGTCAACACTTTTCTTTAGTTACTGTTAATTTCAATAATTGTTAAACAGCCAATCAAAGTCAAGGATTAAATCATGCAGTCACCTATACAACACAGAAAAGTCTTTTTCATTTTACAAAAAATCCTAAAGAAAAGTTTTTTAAGTTAAACCAAGGTTTAACAATGCGTCTAGAAAACATTCTAAATTTCCCAAATTTCACACCTACCGAATTGTGTGAAATCTTCAAAGGGAAATTAATCGAAGAAAACAGGCGTTTTCCGCACGAAATCGACGAGCTGTTAACCACAAGCTTCAGTGAGGTACCATGGGAGGTAAGGAAAAGGTACAACGCTGGCTTAATCAAATGTTTGAATTGTGCTATTCAAACCGTGCAGGAAAGTCGGTTATCCCTCGACTGTTCTTTCCAAGAACTGCAAAGGTACACGATAGGTGATATCAAAGAAGGTATCGCAAATTTTGTAAGTGAATTTCGGGCAAAGGACAAGGGGATGTTTGTTGATGTGTCAACTTCTACTGGAGATCTTGAAGACCATCTTAATAAAACTACCGGTTAATTCGGCTGATAGGTGTATGTGTAGCCCTTTTTAGTTGTATCTGCTGGTACTTGTCACCATTGACAGAATTTGAAGAATAAGTAAACATTTTCATATTTATTTAGAAAAGATTTGACATTTATGAAGATATTTAGCATAGTTTGCAACCCCTAACTTTAAGGGGGGGGGGTGTTTTGATTTTGGTTCCGAATCTTCAGGTGGGACTTCGAATATTTTGGATTTCAGGGGGGGATAAGCTGGGATTAAAATTTGAATGGTGGGACTTACCATATGCTTTACAGTTAAGCCTCATTTTCAAACATAAGTTATATACCATTTTAAAAATTCTTCCTTCTTACATAAACCAATTTACTATTCAATGCCCTTCTGTTTATCGGTCTTTTTCTGAATGCTGGGAAGACAAAGGTTATGCGCATCAACCCATCATCAAACAACACCATTCATTCATTGAACGGAGACGTCATAGAAAAGGTTGATGATTTCGTCTACCTTGGTGGTTCCACAAACACCACACGCGAAATCAACACGCGTATTGCCAAAGCTTGGGGAGCCCTTAACTCACTTACAAGGGTTTGGTGCTCGCGTATCAAGTCTTCGACAAAGATACCTCTGTTCAAATCTACGGTTGAGTCAATATTGCTATACGGATGTGAATCTTGGGCCATGACAAAAGCCCTGATCAAGAAAATTGATGGGACATAAACCCGAATGTTGAGAACAGTAAAAAACGTCTCCTGGAGAGCACACCTGACCAATGAACAACTTTATGGTCAAATTCCCAAGTTATCAAATATCATCAAAAGAAGGCGTCTAGCACTTGCTGGTCACGTCTTTCGACATAATGAACCCTCGGGTTCACTGTTATTCTGGACGCCTGAAGAATCTAGAAGAAGAGGACGCCCAAACATTACTCTAAAGGACGTCATCCAATCTGACACTGGACTCAATTCAAACGAGTTAAAAACAGTCATGGCAGACAGGCACATCTGGAAAACAAATTTCGTCATGTCACCGAATTGAAGAATCGGATGCACCTATGTATGTATGTTATAAGATAACGATTTGAATCCCCTCTTAATCTTTGAATCTTAGTAGAATAATTAGTAGAATAACTTTTGTAGTTAAAAAGGTTTGCAGAGAAAAACTTGACCCCCCCTTAAACATTATGTTTAGATACATCTCAATTTGTGTTCTACAGTAACTAGTGTAACGTTTACTTATGAACTGTCATTTATTTCTGTTTTCTTATTGTGAGATTTATAACACCGAGATTTTAACATGCAAAAAGATATTTAGACATATTTTATTTTATTTTTTTTTGGTTTTTATTTGCTCTTTAGAAAAATATTTATTCTTACGGGAAGAAATTTCGGGGAAACGACCCAATTGATAATTTGTTTTGTTGGCAAGAAATCTTTCTCTTTAATTTTTGAAGCTTCTACTCCTTCATTGATAATTATGTTTTGACATGGATAATGTTAAAGGGACATTACAGTAGTAAAATGTAAACATTGCGCAAACCATGTGTCATTAAAGAGAACAATTAAAATCACGTGTCCAAAACAAACTTGTAAAACAATTGAACAATCAAAATTAGCCATATTTGGTTTGATTTTTTATTTTGACATGTGATATTTGTTTTGATTTTGTATCTGCTGCATACAGTTTGTTTACAAATTTCGCAAGTACTGCTATGTCCCTTTAAAGTGTTATTTTTTTGAAAAAATTTTCCAAACCCTACCAGCGTACTCACCCTTAAACAAAGTACTACCTTAAGGGAATAAATTAATGCGAGAATAAATTAATGCGGGAGAAATTAATGCGAATAAGGCCGTGAAATATTATGTTTTGCAGAATTAATTAATGCGAATGTATCATTTGAGTTTTTTTCATAACGAAATGTCAGCAAAATTAACGAAAATGCGGGATTTATTAATGCGAATGACACAGTTTTAGGAATTGCGGAATTGAATATTGCGAATTAGGAGACTGTTCATCTAACGACAAATATCATGAAAAACCGACAAAAAGAAGGACAAATTTTGTAGCTTGTCATCCCTAACCCCGACCTTGGTTAGTGACTTCCACCCCTCCCGGATCATTTGCCTTGGATCACGGAAAATAACTACTTGTGGTTTTAAAGAACGAGAAATACGCATGCGTATAATTGTCTATTTGGGTGAGCTGGAAACATTACATGAACCTAGTCTTAGGGCCAAAGTCGCATTCATTAATTCTGCATTAATTTATTCTCGCATTAAATTTATTCCCTTAAGGTACTGTATTACATTTTTTATCTTTTGTTGTTAGTTTTTATTGTTTCATAGTAGACTGATACTTGAAAGATATCTTTGTTAATTTCGCTTTGAAATTTCGTATTCTTATTCCTTTTTTTTTAAATGCTTGCGTAATTGGTCACTTTTCTTTTAAAAATGATTTTCTAAGTGATTTTCTAAATGATTAACGACCAATTAACGAATAATCTTATAACCCCTTACAACCCTTCCTTTCTCCTTCTAAAATTTGATGTCTTGAAGTTGCTTCACTTTTGTGGTTCAAGTATTTTTTTTCAAGATGTTTTAAATCTTGGGTGCCCAATAAACTTTTTTTCGATTTTTATCTTCTTCTAGATCATCCAAGGTTCTGTAAAAAAGAGAGATGATTTATCAGCGTTTCATACTGTCATTAGCAAAGTTCCTTTGAAGCTCGTAATCATGGCTGACGTCGTGGTCGTGTTCGAGGAGCAAATTTCTTTGGTCTTATGACTGGTCATACACGTAGGGATTCTTGAAAACTTGTATCACTAACTTGCCGCCTGGTCTTTAGGCTGGGTAGATTATCTTCGTATGTGTAGTTTATTTAACAACTAGTTAGCATCGTAGCTAAGAGATTGGATACCATGCTAGCTTTCTTGATTTTACTGAATATATGGGCTTCTAAAGGTCAGGTCACTACCGATTATCACCCCTAGATGACCAAAGAAATCTTGGTCAGGAACATTTCTGCGTTCGTAGCCTCTGGTAAATCATGTTTCAAAAGCGAAAAAGTATCATGTTTCAAATGTGAAAAAGTGCATTTTCAAAAGCGAAAAAGTATCATGTTTCAAAAGGGAAGATATGCGTTTTTGTTTTAAACCGCAAAAATGAATTTTGCAGCAAACGGCACGTCATAAAAAACTGTTAGGGTTTTTTGGACAAAATTGCTTCATTATTTTTTTCTTATTCTTGCTTAAAGACAGAGGGCAAGGTTCCCTTAAAAGTGACTGAAGCAAATTTTTGTATTTGGGGAAATTCTTTTGAGGAAATATTTTTCTGATTTTTTAAAAAATGATGTGTAATAGTAAATCTGACAGAGCCCAGTTTTTAAAAGAAAATCTTTTGGGCAAATTTGGGCCAAAAACTAACGAAAAAGAGGGTTTTTTTTACTATTTTGCAAAATTGATTCATTGGACTTTGCTGAGTTATCTTTACAAGAAAGGATTCTTTGTGTTTACTCCCAAAACTTAGCATGGATTGATTTCCAAATAAATTGTTTTTGTATGTTTTTGTACCTCTAAATTATCTAAAATCCAGCTTGAAACAAGTTTTCTCATGTTTTCAAGCTTACGTTTTTCGCACTTTTTTCGTTTGAATATTTTCATCATCATTCAGTATGTTGATGGTTTCTTTAAGGTTTTCTTGAGCTATCCTCTTCATTATGGTTTTATTTTCCTTTGAATCTTTTACTTTGACTGTTATAGTACTGAATGTTTATTAGCTATCTACTCTTCAATGTGATTAATTTTATCGTCTTTTATCCCGTTCTATTTTTGACTGTCATTATCAAGTAGTGTGATTATTTTCAATTGGGCCTACGAATGATTTGAATAATACTGAAGTTTAGCCCAGTGCGGTTAGCACGTTCTATAGCATCTATACTGTTATTTTCTTTTTAGAAAGACCTGGACAAAACAATCTTTATTTAAAAAGTGAAGAGAATGAAAAGAAGATAACAAATTGGATTCCCAAAATTGTTGGTAAAGTAATGAAGAACGGTCGAGAGGATGGTTATATTTTAGAACACCATCCAAATACAATGGCAGCTGATGAGAAAATGAGAAAATGAGGTACGTGCAACTGATACCGTGATATTCAGTAGAGTCTTGCTATATTGAAATCGCAAGGAATCGAAAATGTTTTTCGTTTTTGGTTTCGTTTTCCTTGTTATCAAGAATTGTCTATTATTTCGTGATTGAAAAATTGTATGTACTTGAAATTTGGACAGTTAATATAGATAATGATAATCAGAGTTAAATTTAAACAACGACCTAAACAGGTGGACTTGCAGCACTAATGTTTTACAAAGTCTAAGCGCGTATTCCAAACAAAAGAAAATGATTTCAACTCCCTAAGGAGAATCAACCAACACACGAATTTATCGAAAAACTCAATCAAAATTTTTATATGAGTTTCTTGACAAGAAAAGAGTGACGGGAGAGACAAATGTCTCCGACATGCTGAAAAAAATTTAATCAAAATTTAGTCAAATTTAATGCTATAGAAGATCATTTTAGAGCAAAACAAATCACGCCCTTTCTCTTTCGAAATTCCCTATCTTGAGAGAGCACGTATCACTCCATCCGAATTTAATACCACTATAAGTTCTATCTAATTTTTAGGCTGACTTTCCAGCACAGCTGGTCTATTTTCTCGAAAACTGAGCTTCCTGGAGCTTAAATTTTAACGTATTTTGTTCATTAGAAAAAATTTTTCTAAATTATTAAAGTGTAAAGATTATCCGCTAAGAATTATCTTTCCAACGAGGTATTACTTTTTACTACAGCTTTTTTCCTTCTAGAGCAATCTTTGAGAACGTTCTGACAGCCAGAACTTTTGGAATAGACTTTAATAGCATTGATATTCTATATAATTAAATTATGTTTTTAGAACACACATAACAATGAAGGATGTACTTTCTTATGCTTCACTCATGGCAGCAGTTAATAGTGACGGAAAAGGTAAAGCGCTGTAAACGATTCAATTCAGCCCTATCCTTCGAACAGATCAGTGGTTGACTGATTACACAAACAACCTGATTGATCAATCACAAGATATTTGCGGAACGACCGTTTTGAGGGCCCGAAGAGCCCGAATAGGGAGTGTAGCATCCTTTCTCTAGATCTGCGCGTGGTGTAAAAAAATCTGTATATGTACGAAAATTTCTGAAAATGAGCCGGTGGGATGGCGAAATATCGACTTTGCTTCGTGTTGGATCGGGTTAAAATTAGTTTAGCACTATTTGAAGTATTTGTTTCATAAATTACTTATTTTAATAGAATATAATCTATGTTTTAAGTATTATAATGTAAGATCTTTTATCTTATTTGCTTTTTTCCCGCTTCTTCCAGATGTCTGGGCCCAGTCTTTTTTTCTGCGTTTCATTTTCAAAACAACAAAGATGGCCCTGAAAACCAACGATTCTCTTCGGTTTTTGAGGTGCATGCATTAACTTTTGGACTGATCATGGCCCATTGAAAGGTAAATCTTCATTTTTTTTCACCTTTATAGTTTCAATTACCTTTGGAATGTTACATTAGTACTTTTTCTTTGTGTTGATTTTTTGTATTAAATTAGATTGCATCTCACAAAACAAAATGTTTTTTTCTCGGCCACGGATATCATATGGCCATGTTTTCTTTCCACAGGCTTATTTTTATTCATATGGGTCGTGTGTTTATTTCATTTTACTCTAACTATAATTATTTTCATCTCTTCTGTCTTCAGGGTTCAGGTGAAGGAGCTTGATTGATGTGATGGGTGACTTTTCACAATCGATCGGCCGACTGACTGAATCAGCAGTGTTTCAGAGTTTTGGTGGGTGAACGTGCACAACAAAGAAGCAGCATAAAACCAAAATATACATAGCATTATGACTGTATGAACAGATTGTGATTGATGGAGAATAATGAAATGGTCCTGCTGAATATAAATTGTGCCAGTTCCATGTTATTCCGTGCAATGTTTACGAGACAAAAGAGAAGACTGTACTGGAAAGCAGAATCAAAATGATAATTACTAGTTGCTATTTTCGTCATTGAAGATTTCTTCAATATTTATTCGATAATGGAATCATCTTGATTTGGCTTGATTGATTGTTGATTCCATTATCGCTTGCTGACTCTCGAGAGATATTTGTTTAACATTGGAACTTGATCATCATCAATTAGAATAATGCCGATTTATATTTGTACGATAAAGTGATAACAAAAGCATGATTGATGACTTTAGCCCAAAAGAAAACTTAAAAGTACCTATATGTTACAGGACCCTGCCGACGCACCAGACTTAACGAACACCGGACACACGAAAGTCCGGTGTAAAATGAGAATAAGGAAGTCGGATGTCCGGTGTCGGAGAAGGATAATTTTTTCCACCGTCAATCAAAACACCGGACATGACCAGTCCGGTGTTTCTTAATTTTTTGTTTCATAAATGTCCGGCGTCCAAAATTCCCTGTATGCAACTCCGGACTGACACCGGACTTATTGCGTCTGGTGTAACGAAAGGATCATTTTTGCCACCGGACAAATACACCGGACAGTCCGGTGCGTCGGCAGGGTCCTTATGTTAATTTTGATGGTAGCTCGAATATATTTTCAAACAAGATATCTTTCACAAAAAAGTGTTTTTGCGAAGCGAATATACATGAGCGAAGCAGTTTTGCTATCGTGTATATGTACCTTTAAATCTCACCTACGCTGGGGAGCGCAAATGAAAAATTACTAAATATATCCAATCTTTCAAACGCAGAAATAATTGAGGAAGCCGTCCGCCCTTCCTTAGATCAAACCTAGAATCGCAGCGGAGAGACCTGGAATTACGGATGGTTAAATTTGTTTTTTTCAAAAAGTGTCGCCTCGTGCGTTTAGATATACCAATTCTTAAAAGCTACGGAGATAATACACGCGATCGCCGGTACTAGATAAGCCTTGTTTTTATCTCCCTAAGGTTTGAATTGGGAAATCTAAAGAAGAGATCGGAAGACCAGCGTGGGCTTGAAGCGTTCAAGAAGCGTTCAAGAAGCGTTCAAAACGCTCAAATGGCGCTCATATTTTAAGAAGTCATTGCATTGACTCGAGCAAAGGCTTTCGAACTTTTCCAAATTCGAATGTTACAAAAACATTGTTGTTTTGAAAAGAGACGTTGTTGTTTTGAAAAGAAAAACAGAAAAAGAGGTGGTGCTTGAAAAGAAACGAAGAAAGCAGCTGAACCATGAACTTGCGGAATGAGAAGAAAGAAGATGGAATTTTTTTTCTTTCATCAACAGAGTTGTTGCTTCATTGCAAGAAGAGGATCAATGCTGAAAAATGAACTGTATACATATGGTTGGAAAACCATTCCTTTTAGCACAACACGAATTTGGACTTTTCGTATGTTATGAAATGGGAAGAAAAATATTTTGGATATGGCTAGCCTGGAAGAATTTATTCCACCCCTTATTCAGTGGAAGGAGAACTGTTCATTTGTCGTTGTTTTTGAAATTTTGGCTTGGCAAACCCTCGATGATGTGGCCACATCCATGTGGTTGTTGTTTGTTGTTTATGAATACGCATTGATTGGTGGTCAGAGAGAAATAGAACATTGTCATGTGATTGTATTATAAAGGATTTCATTATTGGTAATGGTAATGACTTGTAAAATGTCAAAAAAAAAAAAAAAACTTTATTTTTATGATGCACTTTAACTGTTTAAATTTTCTGTGTTACAAGAGTAGGAGTTTTACGCTCGAAACGAAGGAAGATAAGACGTAGCCTAGCAGACTTAAGATTAAAAGCCTTTAGATTTGCCAACTTTGAAAAAATGCACTGCCAGGAAAATTTAGATGTTTTGCTGAGTAGACTAGAATCGTTGGAGAATTCTTTCTAAATCTCAGCTTTTTTATCTCAGTTCTTCTTATCTCAGTTCTTTTTATCTGAATTTTCTTTATTTTCATATCAGGATTTTACAGCCCTATGTAATAGTTTTAATATAATTTCAGAACTTTGTTACATTTTTCAGAATTTATGAATTTATGATGCAATGATACTCCTAATTGGGCATGGTTATTTTAATTCTGAATATTGAATTTGTACAATCTAACTTGTTTCCATTAAATTCTAGTCTTGAAATCCTTTGTATTTGTCCTATACTGTCTCGATGGTTTATCAAGATGGTGGTGTTTAAAGTTTGTTTAATTTTGTTGCTCCTCTGGGCTCTCTGCAAGGGGGACCTTTTGAATAGGCTAGTTAGAGGGGGGTCATTTTGCAAAATATAAAGCCTTTTAATGATACAAAATTATTTGGCGCAGATCAAAGACTTTTATTGAAACTTTTTTGTTTACTGTAACTAGTCCACACCCCAGTCTCACAGCCCGGTGGAACCTTTTTCCTTAGGGGCTCCTTAGTAGGGATAAAAATCCCTATTAAAATTCCTGTTTACAAAAAATTGCAATTTGGAAAAAGTTTTCGGATGTTTTTATTCGAACGTTCGAATTTTGAAATTAGAAAGATTTGAAAGTTCGATTTCGAACACAAGGGATTCGAAACCGGAAGTAAAACGAAAACTAACAATTAAAAATACTAAAGCCCGGACTTATGGTTTAAGGTGGACAAATTTTCCCGAACAAAAACGATGAATGAACTTTTCATTGAATATTCTCAGAGAGTAGAGAAGACAATAATGGATTAAAGGAACATTTTTAACGATTCATTAAAAAATTGTATAACTTTCCTCGAATTCGTAGAAGTAAACGTCGTAAGTTTCTGAATAAATCCCTAAAGGGTTCGGTCTTACATTTACGAATCAATTATCTATTTCGAATCTATGACCCTTTTGATTTAAATATTTTGCTTGCAACTTGCGAATCGAGTGACTTGCCTGGATCGCTTCGCAATTCTTATACATATACACTAGTTTACTGGCGAATCAACTTATATTTTCATAAACTCTTTGACGTGAGATTGTAGATAACGCTTGTTATTATTACCGCCTAATAAATAGTAATGGCATTACTTTAATATACTTATATGAATTATAGAAGTTTTTGAATTTTATTCTGCAAGGCAAGGTTCTTGAAAAAATTAGTTTGGACTGGTTTGGATTGATTTTATAAATGAAACATTGGGAACATCTTTTTGCCGAACACACAATATCGCAAAAATAGACTCACAAAAAGACAAAATTTCATCACGCAAAAAATCTCACTAGTCTTGATATGTTACTGGAAATTATTATGTTACCTCTCTTAAAAATTATTTCTCCCAGGTTCTCCTTTATTAAAATGTTCAAGGCTTTGCCTTTATGATTCTTGTCTAAAAAATCAGTTCATTAAAGTTTCATGACAATATTTTCAAAACTGATTTTTTGGAACAATACTAGGTAGTCCCCAGAGCGTGACCTTGCTGGGAGTTTTTAATGGTCAGGGAAGAATTTTGGTAAGGGTTGTAGTCCCTTTTCCCCTGACAACTCTTACTTAGGGTGGGGTGGTGGTTTAAGGGCTCGTTTTGTACGTGACCCCTTTTATGATTGATCTTCTTTTAATACTTTCACGTTTTCAGACCTTCAAAGTGAGAAAATCAACTGTTCCAAGTAAAGAAGAGCTTTCTCACTTTAAGGGAATAACTTTGCAGGAATAAAGTTTCATGACAATATTTTCAATTTGGGTGTCAAACGTAAAATTAAATCGCATGAAACACAAAATATCTTCCTTTTGGAAATTTAGCTCCTAAAATTCTTATTTTGAGGCTCAATTAGCCTATTTTAATTTGGAGCGAAAATGCCCTTCATCACAAAATCAAACACCACAAAAATGTCTTCCTTTAAGGTAGTCGACTAAGTAAGTAATTTTGTGACCACAGTCAGAGGAAACTCAAAGGCTCCTTTTTTGATAGCTGTCTAACCAAAGTTATGGGAGGGCGCCACTACTTCTCCCAGAATTGCTCCACTTACCCCCTGATCCTTCTCTTTATTGCTGAGCATTAAGTAGAAAGGCTTTCCAGTACCATTTTTGCAAGCCAGGGATCAGACCCATTACATTGCAAATATTGTTGACTAAACTATGTTTAAATTTATTTATAGAAATAGAAAACATAGAATTCTAACTTTCAGCCTTATCAACTAACAACTAATGTTGTAAAACGAAACTGATCGAATCCTCGTTTGCTATTCTGTGTCAGGAACAATATACTTTTGGTTCAACAGATTTATGAATGCAATGGAGATAAGAAAGTTTTGCATTGTTGGATTAAAAAATTTCAAAGACATTTCAAATGTCTCTCCCATGGACGGATTGAGCTTTTGTTTGAAATGATCAGCAAACGAAATAACTTCCAACAAGTATCGCAAATTCTTGCAAACCTTAGAATGAGGCACTACCATAGTTTTCAAGAAGAAGAGGCCCTAAGTAGTGTAGTTACAAGCTTTCCTAGTGCTGCAAAACTTGAAGTACTATTATTGGAGTTTTTTTTACAAATGGAAAGATGTATTTGAATTTCCTGTCAATGAAGTCAAGGGAAGTGTATTGATTTTGATTGAAAAAGTTGGGGCCTTTAGAACTTTGGATGGTAAATTCGTCAAGTCGGACACGAAACTCTATATTGTTATGGATGAGTCAAGCGCCATAATTTCATGGAATGAAATTAACGGATTCAACAGGTCACAATGAATTGGAAAGTGTATTGGATCATCTATCTCAGAAATGTGGTGATTTGGAATATATATGTACTGACAACTGTTGTCATTCCAGTCTATATCAAAATTTTTTTCCCACCAAAATGGTTAAATTGGATTCATTCCACGCCGTCAAAAGGGTTACTCAGCATGTTCCAAACCGGAAAAAGTGTATAAAAGCAAGAAATTTTGTGAATGACTCTGGGTTAATATTCAGACAAAATAATGCTATAGGTTCCATTAGGACAAAAGCAACTCCTGAGCCAAGCATCATCATTAGAAATTTGGAAACCTTTCTTACACTGCACAATTCCTTTTTTGTCAGAACTTCCATCTAAAAATCTCGAAGAAATAAACAAAGAAATTTAAAATTAAAAAAAAATATAATCAAAGGTGTCTCTCCGGTATTGGACCTGTTCATGGTACAGAGAACAATGAAAATTTACACAGACTACTCAATCGGAGCTTATTAAGAGGTTTGTCTGATTTTTTTCATTTCTGTTTTAAAATACGATATCTCGAGTTTGAAGAGGAGTTGGGAGGTCGTTGACCCCTCATTCCATCGGGAATTTTATGGGGAATGAGATGGGAGGGTTTATAAGGCTTGGGTAGGACTTTCAAATTTGGCTGAATATTTAGCCATTTTCAGCTGATGACGTCATCAAAACAAAAAAATGCGATATCTCGAGTTTGAAACGGAGTTGGGAGGTCGTTGACCCCTCATTCCATCGGTAATTTTATGAAGAATGAGATGGGAGGGTTTATAAGGCTTGAATACGATTTTCAAATTTGGCTGAATCTTTAGCCATTTTCAGTTGATGACGTCATCAAAACAAAAAATGCGATAACTCGAGATTGGAAAGGAGTTTGGAAATGGTTAACCCCTCTTTGGATCGGAAAATTTATGAGAGAGGGGTGTTATGAGGCCTTAAGACGACTCTAAATAAAAATTGGTTAACATTTGGGTAAGCAGCGTGAGAAAATCAAAACAAAACAGCTGAAAAGAACTGAACTCTCGGAATAAATAATGGAAAAACATCAAAAAAACTATTTTTTGATGAGCTCTTACTCCATTCTTTCCAAAAAGTCAGTGAAATTAAAACTGATGAAATATATAGAAATTATTACAAAACTACTCGACACACACCTTTTACTTGATTTTTATTCGAAATTATCTAGAGACCCGGAAGTTATTTTTCATTTTTTAACTTTGGAATTTTTGCTTTCTGTAGCTTTCCGAGTTATTTTTGATATTCTAACTCGGGAAATTGTGATTCCTTTAACTATCCGAGTTATTTTTCTTTTTTTAACTCGGAAATTTTTGTTTCCTTTAACTTTCTGTAAATAGACTAAATCTATTAAATTTTACGTTTAATAAAAAGGCTCGCCTCGCTCGTAAAATATTTCTCGTATTGCACTCAAAGTCAGGCGATAACTATTACTTATTGAGTCTTCATTGGATTGGTAATCATCGATAGAATCCATCGGATCAATTAGAAATCGATTTTATTTCAGTAAAGTTAAAAATTTATTACCCTTAACGCCAAAATGACGTCCTCATCACAAGATTCACAGTACTTTGAGTTTTGATCCGTTTTAAGTTGTAATTTTTAGATTTATGGAATTTTGGATTTTCGGAATTTCTTTGGGGTTTGGAATTTTCGGAAAAAGAGTACGATATTCTTTTGAGCAGCGCATTGATAGCCTTCACCTCTTCTTACATAACTAGTGTGGGGTTGAGGCGTCTATAGGATCCTTTCGCTTTGCGAACACGAGACTCGTTCTCCGTGCGTAACCTCTTTTACGATTCATTTTTAAGCGCATCACGCATTGCAGCAGCAAAAACATAAACATTTACGGAATTTGACTGTAAGATGCTGACTGCACATCTCAGCCACTCGTGTTGGATACAAGTTTCACCGCATGGCCCTTGAAAAGCATCATTAAGAATTTCCATGCACGTTATCTTTCTTTGCTCAAGAATTGCACCTGCCTCTTCCATTTCCCATGTTGTCGATATTAATTCATTCACAAATTTTGTGGAGTGACGTACAACCCAGGCTTTAAAGTCTCGGTTACCATTCTTAGCGCGTACATTAGCAATATGCAGAAGGACTGTTCTTAACCTTATGCCTTCCTTTACTAGAAATTCGGATACCTCATAAGGCTTAAGCTTGTCTGGTGCAAAAAACTCCTCCTTCTCTTCTTTGCTGTTCTGGCCTGAGTCTGAAACCTTTTCATCATCTTCAATCTCGAGCGAATAAAATGAGTCTAATAGACTTGAATTACTTTCCCCCTGTTCTTTTTCACTTTCACTAGTAGAATCATCAATAAACTTAAGTAGTTTCAATGCCTTTGACTTCTTTTTATGAGTTAAAAAGAAGTCAAAGGCATTGAAACTACTTAAGTTTATTGATAATTCTACTAGTGAAAGTGCTGGCCGAGTTCTAACTGAACATGCGCATAGCATTTGAGGTTTTCGGGGTTCTAATCAGTGTCATTGGTGAGTGACCTTCACTATGAAGTACCTTGTTACTAGGCTTGTTTTTAGAAATGTACCTGTAGGCTGCGACATAGCCTAAGCTTTTGATCTTGAAATAAATCGAGACTTTGAAAGTTTTAAAAAAATATTTCTTTACAGGCGCAAATCAAAGAGACCTGTTGAAGCTGATGGCCATGTGGAAGTGCTTACCACTTGTTGTGGGATGATCCTCGATACAGCAAGCCCACTCAACAATAAATCTTTCTCCAAAGGCTTTGACGATTTGTTCGGAAAAACTTTCACGGGTTGGGAATGTACTCATGTCTGCTTTGCTAAGTTATGACATTTGCAAGTGCAAAAAAATGATGTTCTTTGCACTTCCCGTTGTCATCCAGTGTCTAATCAAAGTTGCAAAAATTGGAAATCAAAGCCTTCATCAAAACTGCGTATTTATATGTTATTTTCTTAACCATTCTAATTAGTATCTGCAAGCGAAAACGTCGGAACACTCTTTCAAAGTATAGAGTAAATGTCACGTTTTTTTAGACTTTCCTTCATTAATTCAGCTCTATCTTTTATCTTATAAGTCTCTTTTGTATTCGTGCTTGGAGGATATTTTATGCTCTTCATTTAACGATGGTATTTTTTTGCAGCTGATTCACAACTTCAACCTGAACAACCAAAGCTGCAAGCAACAACGCCAGGACACTCTTCTGAAATAGATAGTAAATGTCATGTTTTTTAGATTTTCTTTCATTATTGCAGCTCTATCTTTTATCTTATAAGTCTCTTTTGTATTCGTGCTTGAAGGATATTTTGTGCTCTTCATTTAACGATGGTATTTTTATGCAGCTGATTCACAACATCAACCTGAACAACCAAAGCTACAAGCAACAACGCCAGGACACTCTTCCGAAATAGATAAGTAAATGTCAAGTTTTTTAGATTTTCCTTCATTATTGCAGCTCTATCTTTGTGTCTTTGTGTCTATTTATCTTATCTTTTATCTTATAAATCTCTTTTGTATTCGTGCTTGAAGGATAGTGTATGCTCTTCATTTAACGATGGTATTTTTTTGCAGCTGATTCACAACATCAACCTGAACAACCAAAGCTACAAGTAACAACGCCAGGACACTCTTCCGAAATTGATAGTAAATGTCATGTTTTTTAGATTTTCCTTCATTATTGCTGCTCTATCTTTTATCTTATAAGTCTCTTTTATATTAGTGCTTGAAGGATATTTTATGCTCTTCATTTAACCATGGTATTTTTTGCAGCTGATTCACAACATCAACCTGAACAACCAAAGCTACAAGCAACAACGCCAGGTTACTCTTCCGAAATAGATAGTAAATGTCATGTTTTTTAGATTTTCCTTCATTATTGCAGCTCTATCTTTTATCTTAAAAGTCTCTTTTGTATTCGTGCTTGTAGGATATTTTATGCTCTTCATTTAACGATGGTATTTTTTTGCAGCTGATTCACAACATCAACCTGAACAACCAAAGCTACAAGCAACAACGCCAGGACACTCTTCTAAAATAGATAGTAAAATGTTATTTAGATTTTCCTTCATCATTGCAGCTCTATCTTTTATCTTATAAGTCTCTTGTATTTGTGCTTGAAGGATATTGTGTGCTCTTCATTTAACGATGGTATTTTTTTGCAGCTGATTCACAACATCAACCTGAACAACCAAATCTGCAAGCAAAAACGCCAGGACACTCTTCCGAAATAGATAGTAAATGTCATGTTTTTTTAAGTTTTCCTTCATTATTGCAGCTCTTCTATCTTTTATCTTATAAGTCTCTTGTTTTTGTGCGTGAAGGATATTGTATACTCTTCGTTTAACCATGGTATTTTTTTGCAGGTGATTCACAGCAGAGAGGTGTCAAAAGAAAGATTAATTGCGAATCTACAAAGAGATCTATAAAAGGTTAGTTTACCTTCGCTTAAGGCATATATTATTTCGATTACTGCTTTCTACTTTTGGAAAATATTTTTCATACTCTTTGCTCTTATTGTACCCTCACTAACAACCCCATCCCCTTTTTGATAAAATTTTTCCTAAGAGAGTGTAGGCGTATTTTTCAAAAGTCACCCAAACATTACTTGGTCATGACTCCTTCCCAATTATAGACAGGAGAGAGTAAATAAGCACCACTTTTTATTTCAAGGAAAAAGACAGAAAGTGCGAAAACCAAAACAATTGACTGCAAAAGAAAAGCGCAAAAAAGGTATTTAACATAAATCGAAAGTAGGAGGAGGGGTGTTTTGTCGTTGAAGTCAAATGATTTGAGAAGTATTTGATCTTATACTGCATGAATTCTACAGTGTCAGTTTTTATGTTTTTATCGCCACAAATGATGGAGTGAGAAACAAACTTGAGTAATCTCAATAGTTATGTCAACTATGTCAGATGTTTCTTGCTTGACGTTGTAAGGCGTGAAAGCCGAAAATAATTTTTATTATAGCGCGTTGTCCCGAATAAAGTGATCAGCATTCTCTTATTCCAAATCCTAACAACTTACTGGAAAGCTAACTAATGATTTTCTTGATTATTCTGTTGCACAACACTTTCGATTGACTTGGTGTTTAGTCTTACGACTACATTGACATTTCAGGATTCAACGAAATGCTGCGTGCTCTTGATAGGAACGTCACTGAACAAGAAAAGGAAAAAGGTAACTCGCTGTTAGTGAGGTTTTACCGTGTCTTTTTCTATTTAGGTAGTGTTCCTTTTGATCGTATTTCGTTTCATTTGGCTATTAATAGTTTAATGAATGCAGAAACTTTAGCTTTATTTTTTACCTTGACAGGTTCTAAAAACCCTGACGGAGGCCCTAGACAAACTGCATCGGGATGGAAAACTCGGCGAATTGGTTATCAGCTTCTCGTTCCATCAACCCGTTTTATAATGTTGGTGGTGGGGAAAAAGGAATGCTCAGCTTCGAGGAGCTCGACAAAAGCGCTCCAATGTTCATGGAAGGGTACAGATACTTGATGGACCTGGTAGCACAAGGCTTTTCAAGATCACTTTTAAATCAATTCTATAAAACCAGAGATGGGGAGTTTTCGTTTGGCTCCCAAACATCACATAGGATCGACTACATCGAGACAAAGATTCTTGTGCAGGTTTTTTGTGAGTATGATCGGTATGACTTTTAACAGACTTCACCATTATGATTGCTTTGATTTATTTAACTGGTACAACACTTTCACGCATGTGTTATTTACAATATTTCATAAGAAAAGTGAAATGTGGAAAACATTTAAGAACATCTGTGCCTGAAGACCTCTCTTTTTAGTAAAGAATCTACACATATTAAGAAGCGTTTTTAGAAAACTTTTAAGCCTGAGGATTACAAAAAAGAAAAATTGCCGTGCCTGAGACAAATTTTACTCATTCTTGAAAATAAATGTAAATTTAATTCTGTATAATTTAAGATGATTTCTTGGAACTGGAAGTGTTGAAAAAAAGGTAACGGAGTAACAAAGTATTTTATTTGAGTTTTTTTTTTCTTTTTAACAAGTACACAGTCGGCCCAACCATGACTCCCAAACAAAAGGTCTGATACCACTGACAATGCTACAATCCTTCAAGAAATATTTGAGACACAGGGGAATTCCCGGTGTAATTTTGAACACCACAATTGATTTTTAAGCGCCTTAAACTACAGTTGGAAAGTAGAGTTTTAACTCTGAGTTTTAACATGAGACTTAAGACTTAGGACCTTAGGATCTCAGGATTTAAAAGCTCAAATTTGCTCGAATGAGGCTTGGAATATGGCCTAGAAGCCACCAAAGCCCCCTAAAATCGAAATATTCAATGGAAGAAAGTGGAAGTGCTGAAATGGCAATTCTCGCCCGAACTTTAAATTCTGAAAAACGTTAAAATACACTAAAATCTCAATATATTTCAAGGGAGATTGTCTGAGAAACTGAAAAATGCCAAATTCTGCTCAGCGGGGGTTCTTATTCCAAGTTTAAAGCAATTTTTCTGGCTCAAAAATCCCCTTTCTTCAATTTTAGGGGCTAAAACTCGAAAAAAAGTCAAAATTTCATGAAATTTTCACGTTTTTGACTTTTCGTAAATTGGACCTTTGCAAAATATTAAATATTTCATAAAAAAGTGATTTTGGCCAGGAGCAAACCCTTCAAAATGGTCCGAAACATGCTTTAAGACGAATTTTAGAGCTTTTCAGGTAATTTTGGATCCCCCGCAGAGCAGAAATCAGCATTTTTCAGTTTTTCAGACAATCCTTCAAGAAATGTTTGAGACACAGGGGAATTCCCGGTGTAATTTTGAACACCACAATTGATTTTTAAGCGCCTTAAACTACAGTTGGAAAGTAGAGTTTTAACTCTGAGTTTGAACATGAGACTTAAGACTTAGGACCTTAGGATCTCAGGATTTAAAAGCTCAAATTTGCTCGAATGAGGCTTGGAATATGGCCTAGAAGCCACCAAAGCCCCCTAAAATCGAAATATTCAATGGAAGAAAGTGGAAGTGCTGAAATGGCAATTCTCGCCCGAACTTTAAATCCTGAAAAACGTTAAAATACACTAAAATCTCAATATATTTCAAGGGAGATTGTAGAAATTAGATTTTAAGATTTTTTCATTCCAGTATGCTTCAAAAGTATTACTGTACGTACTCATTCTAATTAATTCCTGTCTATTTTGAGTATTTATTTTCTTGTGTTCTAGAAAAAATCAGACGACGACTCTGATATTTCGTTGTAAGTCCATTCATTAGTTTGTTTCTCTGTATTTTAGTTTCAAAATTGTACCTTTTTACCCAGTTTTACCTCGGTTGATACGGAAAGTTTCATATCAATAATTTTAAAGTGTATTTTGTTTTGTTTTATCGTTCAAGGAGTGGAAAAGGCCCTGCAACGTACATTTCATTAACAAAAGATCAAGAAAATGGTAAGATATTTCTTTAATTAGATATTGTCACTATTTCATAACCCTGTACCTGGCGCATTATCGGCACTTTTCTGTATTTACTGTTGGCACCATATTATTTGAACATATAAAATTACGTAATTCAAAAATATGCAGAAAAGTGCTCCTTCCTATAGGGAGGACTTGCATATGTATTTCTGTCATTCATTTACTTTCCATCCATTTTTAGAAACGAATTTCGAGAAAAATAAGACAACGGTATGTAGTGAAAAAGATATGTATTTAAAATGCTATACAAGCCTTACTTTATTTACTGACTTGATAAATGTGTACAGAGAGAAAGAAAAAGTATTAATAGAATATGAATGTATATTCGAAAGAGGCCTAATTAATACAATTGTAAAAAACTTTCTATTGAAGATACTTGTCAACTTTGGTAAAATTATTTTTCATTTGTGTATGACTATGTATGTAATTTTTTTCCAGACTGCAGTTGCAACACCAGAAATTCATGCGTAAGATAAATTCTTAGTTCAAAATCTTTAATTATGAAAATTTGTGAAACTTTTTAATAAGTCTTTCCAATCCTAGGCACAAGAGTTTGCCAACTTCTAGTAAAAATTATTTTTTCTATTGTATTTGATCTTAAAAATCATTATGAGTTCTTTTTATTAAGAATCCTATTTTCCAGCTCGCAAGGTGATGACACGGGACCTATTGTTCATGAAATTGGAAACTCCTCTCTACAAATTTCCACAGGTGAGATTCCTTGTTTTAAGATTGCATTGAAACCTATGCACATCTATCCTTGGGTAATCTCACTAAAAGGATCAGATTGTAAAAAGGCAATATTTAAGGACTCAGCATACCTTAAAACTAAGTAAATTATTGTTTTTGATATGCCAAGAAGGACTCACATGCTTGATACATAATTTTCTATGTATTCATTTTTTAGCGATCGATGTCCAAAGCTGCTACATAAATTTGTCACCTATTGAAGGTATACCACCAATATATACTCCTACTTTAAGACACGTTTTTTATAAGAACATCATAATCTTTTGAAGTGTTCCAATTTTTTCAAACTTTTGGGTTTGAAACCTACAATCATCTGCAAAAATTCATGAGACTGGTGAGTTCCCCTCGCCCCTAAGGCAATGTTGGTTGAATCCGAGTATTTCCCGTAGTCAAAATTACGTCCCACCAAGGCAACATTGATTGGGGGGGGGGGGCGGGGCCGAATGAGCCAAAATGTCTCATAATTTTTGCAGCTGATTGTCTGAATTTGAGAAAAAAAATTGAACAGGACCTACCCTGGGGCATTTTTTTCGAAATAATAGCTCCCCTGATGCCAGTACTTTTTCAAACGTCCAAGGCCTTCACTGCTATGCTTCTTTGTGGTTTTGAGGTATAGGATTTAGACTGACCATGCTGTTTGGGTGGTTTTGAGTTATTGCTTATTCGAAAATGACGTCATAGACGCGGGAAAATTCGTAGTGGCGCGAAATTCGAAATTTGAGGAAATGAGAGCATGGAAAAGCTTCTATTTAAACGTATGACCATAGAATGATCCAAGGAATGTATAAAAGGTAACACCTGAAGACTTTTTCCTTTTTCATATTCACACAGACACTACTTACAGCACAGGTATGTACACAATAAAATATAACACTGTAAATGTATGTAAATTTTAAAAACAATAAGACAAAGGATGATATTTACAAAGCTAAGAAAGTTTTTAACGCAACAAAACTGTATGTCTACGGCTTGGTACCTGACCAGCTGCTAAGTGAAGCTTTATCTATATCTTGTAGTTCGCACCTTTTAGCACAAAGCCATGGAGATACCAGCAAAGCCCAGCAAACTACCACCCTTGTTTTCAAGACAAGACCGCATGACGTATCTTGTCACGTACAGTCAAGCTGATTTGTTTCTTTGAGGAAAATTCGAATTTGGAAAACTCTTTGGCTCCAGCAGACCGCCCCGAACCCCGGGCCAGAATCTAGGTATTGCGGGAGGTTTTAAGAGGATCATGTGTACCGGGTTTCGAGCAACGTTGGTTTCGCTCGGCCATTGAAATTTTGGAGCACAACAGGATTGATGTTTAACCTATGCTCAATCGATGCGCGTTCTTTTAGAAAAGGGTAGGGGTAAGCATCGCAATATTATGATCATTGGACCGAAAGACTCCGGTAAGACTTTCCTTATGGACCCTATCAGATTTATATTCAAAACCTTTTTGAACCCAGCGGATGATAAGTACACCTGGCAGGACGCTGAACACTGCGAAGCCATGTTCTTCAATGACTTTAGGTGGTCAAAGAGCATGATTAGATGGAATGATCTCCTTGTTTTGCTTGAGGGTCACCCTGTAAGATTTCCTGTCCCTAAAAATCAACGTGCCAAAGACATCCTTTTCACGCGGGACGTCCCAATTTTTGGTACAAGCCGGTGTCGTGTGACTTATGGGAAAGATGACAATGATGAGGATGACAAAACAAAAGGGGTTGGAATGGAAAATGGCACGATGAAAGTATGTTGGGTTGTTTATCATCTCCCATTTTCAATTCCAAATATTGTTGAAATGGACCCTTGCCCAAGATGCTATGCTAATTTGGTGTTTTACGGGGATCCCACTGCATGAAGAGTAAAGTTTATTAGTTGTTAGTGTAAATGACCTAAAGTTAACCACACTTAACCACAGTTAACCGAAAAAAAAAATCTTAATTTTTTTTTAAAGGAGCACTGGTTAACTGTGGTTAACTGTGGTTAACTGTGGTTAACTGTGGTTAATTGTGTTTGTTAGGAACCAGAAGCGCCGTAGACCCCCCAAACAACAATAAAAGTTATAAATTTAGCTAATACCGCAGTCTGCCACAACGTCGTTTCACAATCTTTAGCATGCGATTGGGCATTGATTTAATGATACGGTCCACCATGCGCTTATCAAAGTTTTCAATTGTGCTTTTGACTCGTGCACTGAACTCCTCAAAATTTTCCTTTGTGATGCGGTTTTTCAAAGCATCTTCCGATAATTGACGTGCAACCAAGTTGAAAATATTTTCTATGGGATTGATATCGAGACTTCTTGGAGAGATTGGGAATACTTCTGCATCCACATCTTTGAAAGCTTGTTTCGCCTTTGCAGAATTCTGCACTGGATACCCATCTTGAAGAAACATGTTGCCTTTGATATGTGCAGTCTTTTTAAGTACGTCCGGGAAATCCTTCCTTACCATTGCCGAGAAGTTGTCTCCATTGTAGTACTGTTTACAAAAAACAACACCACGACGCGGTGAAAGTGCTACCATAAAATTAGACATACGTCCACCTGTACCAGCCCGCTTCCCCTTTGTTGTGCATAAAGGACTTAATCCCTCTGAACGCATCCTCCATGCCATAGTTCTTGTTGATCGAGCTTCATAGTGGGGGTTATTCTTATGCGTAAAACCTGTGCCATCAAGATAGAAATTTATACGATTCATCCAAAAGTTCTTTGGTAACCTCAATGCTTTCCGGCAAAAGTGAGTCTCTTATGGAAGTCTGTACGCTTCATAATACCTTTGCGACGTGAGTGTAGGTAGCGGAACCCATGTTTTCTTAGCACTCTAGAAATTGTTGCCATAGAGATTCCCTCGTCAATACCAGATTCTAAAGATAAGCGTCTTAATGTAAACGGTCCAATAGAGTTACGCAACCGGTTAATGTTTCTGATCAAAATGCGTTCATCACGTTCACTCAATTTGCGCGGTCTGCCTCGGTTGAGTTTACGGCGGTCGAAGGCATGTTTTAATGGACGTTTAACATGGTGGAATACTGTGGCACGACTGTAGGTAGGAAATTTGAGCATAATCTTTGCAACGGACATCTTCATCTCCATGTATAAAAATCTCATATAGAGGGAATCTTCCATTGTCACGCAGTTTCTTTCAAAAGAAATGTAAATATAATATCTTTTTGTAAACAAGTAACGACAATATAAACAAAACAATGCATAGGAGAAGATCTTGATAAAGTAAACAAACATAGCTCCTGTCCTGTAAAAAAGAAACCCTTGTTATTTTAACCTTCATTCCGTTCGAGCTGGCCTTTGTCGGATGTCCCGTTAAGAATTATATACATTCCGTAGACTTATAAATAGAATTCTAGAATATATGGTAGTTATTTTTATCATACTATTATTTATTTTCCATACGTCAAATGTATTTATATCTACTTTATGACTTATTTGCTTTCTAAAATAAAAGCTATCCAAGCTACTTCGCTATGTTGTTTACTTTAATTTTGTCGGTCTTCCCCTATGACCCGTTCTTTCGCCTCTTATGAAACACCAGGGCAGGTGGCTGTGGTATTCTTTAATGCCCCCACTGCAGGGCTGGACCAGCTTCTTTCCTTTAATGACCGGCTAACCTTAATCATAAATATGTCGGTCGAAGATGATGAAATCATAGAAAGTTTTGAAAAGGTACATAATAACCTGGCCGTACGGTCAAATAGCATCTCCATGCCATCTCTCGATTTCGATTCCCGCCTCAAATAAGCAATGGTGGTTAGATTAAAGCATTACGTGTCCCAAAAACTTATTTATGCAACAGCCCAAAGCATCAAAACAAGGTCACAATTGAATATCAATGCACTTTTTCATAGCTGATCAGATGTGTAAATGTTTCTTTCAAACTTTAATTGCGGCTGACTGAAGATGGGTCAAGTTACCTACCACCAACCCCTTCCAGAGACCAGGTTCCAAGTTTCTCAGACAATCATCTCCAAAAATTCATGAGACTGGTGAGTTCCCCTCCCCCCTAAGGCAATGTTGGTTGAATCCGAGTATTTCCTGTAGTCAAAATTACGTCCCACCAAGGCAACATTGATTGGGGGGGGGGCGGGGGGGAAAGGGCTTATAAATTGAGAATATTTGGTGGAAGTTTATCGTGTGTTGAATATAATCACGAGATTTACGTTTGGCTCTTCTCCCATCATCGGACATCGGGAATATCACGGGGAAAAAATCTACCTAGCTATATATGGATCACGAGATTTGCGATTGGCTACGTTTCGAGAGATTCTTCTTCCATCATTGCATGGAAAAAAAGCTAGCTAGTTTTATTTTTGAAAACTTTTATAGAAAAACAAAACAAAATTTGTTTTATAATAGAGACTGGAAGAAAGGTTCGGTTAGGGAACACCATTTTAGCAATTTGATTGAATTTGGTTGAAGAATGAAATTTCTGGAAAGGTGAACCTTCATGCATACTTCAAGATAATGTGATGCGAGGAAATATTTTTGGTTTCGTCATGTCATAAGAAGAGAGAGTTCATACCACTTTATACTTGCAAAACAAAACTAAGATTACTTTTACGTGATCATATGAAAATATGGTACTTTTATACAAAAAGAGACATTGGTGACCTCTGAAAAAATTACCCTCTTGTGCTTAATTGTAGGTGGTAATTTTGCAATTTTTTGGTAAAAATCACCCAATTAGCATTTTGTAATGACCTCCAATTTATGAAAATTCCCTGATAAAGTGCCAAAACCTTCATTTTCCTTGATTTTTTTGGGAAAATCACCCCAAAATCAGTTAATAATGACCCCCCATTTTATGAATTTTCTCTGAGAGTACTGCCCCTGCATCTTCCACCCCCTACAAGTGAGCATAAAAGAGTACGATTGAATGCAGAATTTATGAAATGATATATAACAACAATCTCTACCAATAGAATTATAAACAACACTCCATACAATTGAAAAAGTTGAAAAAGTGCTTTCCTACAGATTGTTGATGATTACTGTTAGTACCTTTAATAATTCTTAAAAACATCAAACTTTTTCCTTTGAATGTAAAAAGTACTTTTTTATGAGATTATTCATCTAATTTCTGAATGAGAGCTAGAATTTCTTGAGTCTATTTGCACATAAAACACATTATATCAGTACTCCTGGTGTACTCAACTTTTTGGCAATCTTTTATTTTGCCATCTTATTGTATTTCCTTGTATTATATGTATTATATAAATAATCTCCTTTATTTTTTAACTTGATCACTGTTTTCAAAATATTATCCATTTCTGGTTTTATAATGTAAACATACTCAACATGAAAAGTTTTTTCTTGATTGTCAGCCAATTAATTCGCTACAAAGAAATTCCATAAAAAATGGTTATAAGAATAAATTATCGAATTTTTTTACTATGTTTTAAATATTCACGAAATGAAACTGAAGTGTGTGAAGTATTTAATATTATAAATTGTCTCATTTTTTCTTCAAACTTTTCTTCAAAACCATTTATTTGCTCTTTTATCCATGGCTTTTTCAAAAACATTTTCTGAAAGAACCATTAATATATAAAAGAATATACACCAAACAAGCAGTTTTGAGCATGATCTGGGTGTCTGTTTTATTAAAATAAAAGGTCAAACCAAAGAAATATAAGAAATATAATACTATTATATTTCTTTGCTCAAACTATATTTCCGTTTTATGAACGTTTTGTGGGATAAGATTGAAAAGAAGAAACTAGATGTGCGCAATTGCAGTTAGGGAATTTCCCAATGTATATATGAATATCACCACAAATGATTATTACACGTTCAGCCTCTGGCTGTTCAAGCCGGGTCAAAAAAAAATTGGCCTGCTGCCCTCCTTTCAGCGCATATTAACCCGCTGAGGCCTATGTTTGGAGTTCATAGGTAATGGGAACTGCAGACGTGCAGACGCTCATTAACGTCCCCCATGTTGAATGGAAAAAAGGTGACACCACCCAAACAGGGCGGCGGGTGCAAAATTTACGCCCAAAACGTTTGTTCCGAAAATTTTTTATTGAAAAGAGATTTTGAACCCCCACAGAAAAATCCCAGATCCGCCTCTGCATATGATTTCCAATGGGGATGAAATCAAAGTAAATGCCCTAGAAGGGCTGAAATTGTAGGCTATTTTTCCCACCGGGGACAAAATTTCGGCCAAATTTTCCAGTGTGTTGTGGTGCCCCAACGGGTCTGTGACACATGGGTATTCTAAAAGTCGAGAAATTTTATTGCTTTAAATACTTTGAATACTTTGAATTTCTTTCTTCTCTTTTTCAGTCTCCCAGGTGACTGAAGACTTGTCTAACACCCTAAAATCATCTACAGGTCGATGCCTGTATAAAATATTTGGGCTAACAGAGCAGGTCAAAGAATTCGATCTCCAGCATGTTAGGTATAAACAATCTGGATGCCCCATTGCACGTGAAAAATGTGGACATTTAAAATTGGTATTTATAAAGAAGATCGGTCCAGCTCGAAAAGTCTTTCAAAGAATGGGAGAAAGCGTTTGTGAAGGAAACTAGACGAGCACCTGCAGTGAAAGATTTGAGCAAAAATGCAAAAGAGAAATTTGATAAAATCGCACTTTGCCGAAATCTTGTCAAAAATGGAAAATCTAACATTAAATTTCTAAATTATCTTATACTAATGGTTCCGGTATTTTATTTCTATTTTATTCATAAATTTAATGTTAGTGTAGTTTAACTCTCACTAGATATTTTAATTTCGTAGTAATATTTCAGATTTTCATTTTCTTTTCTTTTTTACACAAATTTTTTGAATACGAGGCAAGTGATGTTCGTGACGTAATTTATGAGAAGGCCTATTCCATATCGCAGTTCGTTTTTACTTTCTTAGAGACAATCATAAATTCTAATATTTTTCTAATTTTTCAAATATATATTCAATAATTAGTGATTAATTATAGTTCCTTATCTATCTATTTATCTATCTATCTATCGCATTTCGTTTTTATTTTCTATCATAAATTCTAATATTTTTCTAATTTTTCAAATATATATATAATTCAATAATTAATGAGTAATTATATTTATTAGTTTTGATTTTCGTGAAATTAAAGTAGCATAATAAATTTCCTTATCTATCTATCCATCTATCCGTCTATCCATCTATCCATCTATTTTGATTGGTTAGTTTGATTGGTTTGATTTATATATTTAGAAAAATTCAAAAAAATGGAAAAAAACGTATAATTATAAAAATATTAGTGCCTTTTTATGTTTCATCTTTATTTTATTTAGTATTTTCAACACTTTCTCTCCTTGAGGTCAGATCTCTGATCTTCACCATATATATAGTGAAGATATGTAATATCTGTCATTTTAGAAAAAGAAAAGTATTGATATATAAATAACTCAAACTGATAAAAACGAAAAAAGTTAAGAATATTTTTGTTAATTGTGTGTATTTACGATTTTGTTGGTATTTTTTATTTTTTAATCATTCCGAAACAGAGGGTAATTTAGCAAAAAGTTAAAGGGAATTTAAATAGTGGTATGTGAAAGAAAAACCTAATCCAAATGAAGATAGAAGAAAAGTAATAGTGGAGAAACAATGAATTGCAAAAAACTTTTTTGATAAACACACTTCCGTAAGTTCATCAAAATACATACAAAATGGGGACAAATACAAAAGCAAACACATCAAATAAAAAAAAAAAAAAAAAAAGATACCTAAACAAAACAAAACCCGAAGTCCCAGACTTGTGACTGGCATAGTGACTTTCCACGTGTTTAAGGGCCCACACTCAGTCGCCTTCGGAAAACATAGTAGAAAAAGGAACTGACCAGCAGCTTCCAAATAAATAACAGACAACAAACAGACACTACAACAAAATACAGTACAAAAGGGCAGAAAGACACACTGTACCAACTACCCCACGTACACTACAGGTGAAACAAACATTTGTAACAAACACAATCTTACATAAAAGTAGAAAAAATCACACAAAAACTGAAAAGAATAGAATCGTAAGTTGGCCGAGAACCCGGTTCGGCGTGCCGCGACGGGAGGACTGCACAGGGCAAAGAAAAGTAGGAAATGAATACCTCCGATGCTAATGCTAATTCTTTAGACAGAAAAAAAACAAAAAAAAAAAAAAAAAACAAAAAAAAAACAAAAAAAAAAAAAAAAAAAAACAAAAACAAACAAACACACATACAATACACAAGAAACAATTTCACAATTTGAAAATATGTAAAAATTCTTCGACGGTTTTCCCATACTTCATAAAACAGTCAGGAAACCTGGAAAAACATTTGACAACTTGCTTCTTCAAGAAAGCGTTTGAAGCATATATATATAGTCAAAGAAGTATTGAACCTTCAACTATTCAAAAAATGTAATAAACAAAAAGAGACAAAACAATACCAACAAGAGGACACAACAACACAACATGCTCAGGATGAATATTCATAAAATGGAAACCAGGTATTTGATATCAAATGATGACAAAAGATCTAAACTATTTGTACATAATTCTGATGGAGCAGAAAAACAGAAATGGGACAATGGTGTATTCTTCGGAAGTATCTCAAAAGCAAAAATGCACATCATGATCTAAATCGACCAAAAGGAAAGAAGCAACTCAATGTGAGAAAAAGTAAAATTAAACACAAATAAAAGTGACACAATATGAATCAATTAAATATATTCAAAGAAAACACAAACTCTGTTCTTCAGTTTTCAACCTAGATAGGATTTCGGCCATTTTCGAAAATATCCTCCCAAATGATATAAACAGGGTAATGTAGGTAGGCCTAGCAATGTTGATCAGGCATCACCACAGACGAGGTCGTAAAAATAAATGTGTTTCTTTGAATTATTAAAACGCGCGCAAAAGTATAAAAACAAACTCAAACATAAAACCTACGGACCTGCCGAAGATACCAAAAACTAGCTAGCATGAGATCCTGAGTGTTCACCTTTGAGCTCAAGTTCATCTGGATAGATTTCTCTATATACTGATTCGAACATGTTCCCATCGTTTACAGCACAGAGATCATCAATGAATCGTTTGGTTGAATGAAAATGACGAGCCTTCACTTTATCTTGTTCAATCAACTGGGTCATATATCTATGTTCGTATTGATATATATATTGGTTGCCGCTTCATCATTGCTTCCAAATCATGTAGTACCAAACCGCTGTCTCGTGCTCTCTCCATGGTCTTCAAAGTCCTATACAAACATGTTGAGCAATTCCATCATAAATCTCGTTTCTTTTCTAGTTTCAATAAGTTCTGGGTTGTACAAAATTCTTCGCCTCTTATTGGACATCTTAACAGAATCAATGCCAAGAAAAAAGAAAAACGAATTTCGACATTCGATTTTGCAACACTGTACACAACCCTTCCACACGATCTTCTCATTGAAATTCTAACCAAAATCATTAACTTTGTGTTTGATTTAGGTTGTAGAAATAAACTTGGTTTTTCAAATACTTCAGTATACTGGACTACAAAAGGGAAGGATGATAGGTTCTTTACTAGTACTTCACTGTCTGAGTGTGTGTCCTTTCTGATAAAAAATTGCTTTTTCAAAGTTGGCAATTCTATTCTTAAACAGTGCATTGGGATTCCCATGGGAATAGATCCTGCTCCTTTTTGGGCAAATCTGTTTTTGTACCATTTTGAATCTGAGTATGTCAAAGGTCTCATTTCTGCTAGTTCGCCTAGTGCCAATAACTTCCACTCTGTAGGTAGATTTATTGATGATTTGTGTGCCTTAACCCTTTCAGTCCCACGCGACCGCACTGCGGTCCCTTTGGACCCGTCGTTTTTTCCCAGAGGACTGCATAGCGGTCCCTGGTTTATTTTTTAGATTGTGATGTTTTGGCGTGGAAATAAAGAGATGTCTTTAAACAGCTTTCAAAGAAGATAAGATAGCGCGTCGTGTGCAAAAGACCGCGTAAAAAAAGCTTGTTTGAGTGAAAAGTTTTGTTTACAAAAGTATTTACAAAGATTTTTGCAAGCAAAATCTGTAAGGCCGAAAATGGGATTTTTTACAACTTCTATCAATCATTATGATTTTTCGATGAGGGCTAGTCAATCAATTCTTTTTTCAGTTAGTAGATACTGTTGTGCTAAACATTTATCAGGGGAATGAATGGGTTTAAATCATTTTTTCATAAAAAAAATTACCATTGAATGGCAAAAAAATGCTGTTTTCAAATTTTTTTTAGCCTTTCTCTGGTCACGTGACACGCTGATGACGTCATTTTGCAAATTTTTTTCTATCAAAATGATCCTCATACTATAAGTGAAAAAGGATAAAAACTTGAGAGGACTAGGTTTAGTGATTTTAGAGATATTAAAGCATGAGTAAATGCATTCAAAAACTCGTTTTACGGCTCTGGGAAAGTAGCTGTGAAAACTCTGGGACTGAAAGTGTTAAATGACAGAGATGAGTTTCATAATTGCTACAAACAGATTTACCCTGAGGAATTAGATCTCAAAGTTGAGCACTATGGAAACCATGCATCGTTTTTAAATTTAGATATCACCGTTGAAAACAATATTTTTAGATATAAACTTTTTGATAAGAGAGATGCCTTTCCCTTCTTCATTGTAAGGATGCCACATGCCGACAGTAACATCCCATCGTGCATTTTTTATGGATCCGTCTTTTCAGAAATTTTACGGATAGCACGTAGCACACTCATGTTTGAAGATCTGACTCCTAGAATCACTGAGCCCCACTGAGCTTTTCATTCGAATGCGAAACCAGGGTGCTTCAAACGCTTTCTTGAAGAAGCAAGTTGTCAAATGTTTTTCCAGGTTTCCTGACTGCTTTATGAGGTATGGGAAAACCGTCGAAGAATTTTTACATATTTTCAAATTGTGTTTCTAGTGTATTGTATGTGTGTGTGTGTGTTTTTTTTTTGTTTTTTTTCTGTTTAAAGAATTAGCATTAGCATCGGAGGTATTCATTTCCTACTTTTCTTTTCCCTGTGCAGTCCTCCCGTCGCGGCTCGCCGAACCGGGTTCGCGTCCAACTTACGATTCTGTTCTTTTCAGTTTTTGTGTGATTTTTTCCATTTTTGTGTGAGATTTGTTTGTTACAAATGTTTGTTTCACCTGTAGTGTACGTCTTTCTGCACTTTTGTACTGTATTTTGTTTTCTCAGCTATTTTCTCTTCTCAAATCTCAAACAATAATAGACACATAAGGCATAGTTTATTGGATAGATCTTGCAGTGAACACGCCTTTTGTATTGAAATACATATACTTTAATCGTAGAAATTTTAGCGAGACTAATTTTAGCGTATATTAGCGAGTCAGGAAAATCTTGATTTTTTTGGATTTATTTTAGCGAATCACGATTTCAAGCGAATACTCGTATTACATTATTGACTGAATTCATTTTCTAGCATTTCTTTGCATTGAAACTGTTCGTATTGATGAAAATGTATCAAGGGAATATAACCAGAAATTTCGCGTGGATAAATTTTAGCGATTTGTCTATTCGAAAATATGTTTATAATTACGTAGAACTTTGGAATAATTAAATTGTACTGTGACGAAGCATGTAGCGTAAAACCCCCAGTGGCTGTTTATTCTGGAGGAAACATTATCTCCGACCAAGGCATCCGTCACGCCGACCTTCGGAGGTTAAAGGTCCTCCCACTTTATAATGTGAAATATAACGTAAAAAATTCAAAACATTTTATAGTTTGGTTTCTGGTATAAAGTTCTTTCATCGTTTCAAATGTCCACGTTAGAGTGTCGAATTTTTATAATGTAACGTATTTTGCAACTGTAATTCGAATGTATGTCTCAATGATAGTTGTGTCCCGGTATCGCTCCAGTAGAACATCTTGATCGTTGGGTCATGGTTGCCCAGCATTGATAAACGGGTTTTCCAGGTTCGGGAGCGTGTAAGAAAAAGAAATAGCATTAATGTCATAACAGTAAACTTAAATGTGAAACTTAACTTAGTTCAAGGCGTATGCAAGAGCGAGGATGGACAAGCTGACAAGCAGCTTCTTTAAAGCATATTGCACATGCGCAGTTTGTTCCAATCTGCGCAAGATGGTAGATTTTCGTACGAAAAACGCGGAGAAGCTCGATTTCCACCTTTCTTCGATCGTTGGAAATCACACTTCTCAGCTATTTTCTCTTCTCAAATCTCAAACAATAATAGACACATAAGGCATAGTTTATTGGATAGATCTTGCAGTGAACACGAGGAAGAAAAGACAAGCAGCGGAAATTTTAAACATCATTTTCAAATTCATAATTGTCTTGAAACTTTAAATCTGTTCAGTGGTTTGTCTTTAATGTACGTATCACGACTAGTATTGGACGACCAGCGACCATGTTTTGAGATCATTCTATCTGACACACCGTTGTTAGCTGCTTTGGTTGTAACCCCAGAACGAAGAGTATGCAAGCCATACTTAGCCTTGTCTTCAACAATACCGGTTAAGTGGCCCTTCAATGAGTCTCTGGCTGTGGTGTATGAAATTGGTAGGTTTCCATGGGCCGAATGACCAATCTTACACTTAAAGAGTCGGCAGAACAGATAATCGTTTGGTTGGGATAATTTAGCAAGATTGATATATTTCTGTAACCAGTAAATAGGGCAATAAGAACCTTTGGCACTGATGAAGACGGCATTCCCCTCTCTAATTTGGTCTGTTTTTGACTTTGGTAAAAAGATTTTCACCCCTGATTGGCAAAAAGTAATGTGTTGGATTTGTATCTGCAGCATTTTGCTGATACGTAAAAATCCTGAAAAGCGAAGAAAAGTCATCAGAATGAAACTCATGTCTAAAAGATTTTCTGTGGAAATAAATTTATCAATAATGGCTTTGATTATAAATCTGTTGTGAGAGGCTCTTTAAGAATTCTTTTTGGATTTCCATCTTTGGACGAAATTAGTCGTTTGCCACCCTCGAATGCCAGTTTGACTAAAGGACTTCCTGTGGGGAATAAAAACCAGATGATTGTTTTTCGTCTTTGATGCCTTCAATCCTTTCCACTAGTGAGGGTTCTTCGGGGATGCCTTAAGAAAATAAGGATGAAAAAAGTTTTTAAAAATAACTCTTATACCTGAAGATAATGTGGTATTGCAACACAGCATTGATACCATAGTCGGTATTGCAACAAAGCATTGATACTGTAATTGGTATTGCAACAAAGCATTGATACCATAATTGATATTGTAACAGAGTACTGATATTACAGTTGGTATTGCAACAGATATCATAATTCAAACTGCAACTAAACACCGATAGCATAGTTGGTATTGCAACAAAGCATTGATACCGTAATTGGTATTGCAACAAAGCATTGATACCATAATTGATATTGCAACGAAGCATTGATACCATAATTGATATTGCAACAAAGCATTGATACCACAGCTTGTGTCGTCGTCAAATCATTATTGGTAATTAATTTTTGCGTGAAAAAAATAAAAATAAAACGTTTTTCAGTTCATTGATACATAGTCATTTAGACAACAGTTTCATGCATTTAATCTCATATACAACAATGACATGATCACTTGAAGTTGCAAGCATCAAAAAGGATATAAAAACAGCATTTTGAATGCAAGAGCATACGAGATGTAAAATCAATATACAGTGTAAGAATAAAATTTGGCAAACCCATCAAAAATACAATTAACTTTAGAATAAAGGATCTAAAACCAAAAAGTGTTGTACAAAACGTTTAAATTCTTTCCCATTTGAAGTGAGCAATGGCCAATAGTATGCAGACGGCCATAAAGGTACAAAAAGAATGCCTTTTCCTTGGCAGTTTTTTAAAATGAGAGATAGTTCTTCCAATCAAATGTACTGGTGGACAAAGCCATTTAATTTCATTGTTTCCCCAGTGATAAGAAAAAGCGTTAACTCCGGATGATCCGGGACAAAATTCTCTTGAATTGAATCGCTTCACTTTTGTATTGAGGTTATCTGCAAACCTATCCAATGTAATAACTCCGAATTGACTTAGTATATAGTTAAAACTTTCCATGTCTATAGACCAATTGTCTGTATCGATGAATTTCGAGATCCTATCTGAAACAAAGTTTTCGTCCCTAGGGATCCAAGTAGGAAAAATAGTTGTATTATTTATGACACAAAAGTTGAATATCTCGATCGATAAGTAAAAATTCAAAGTAAAAATTTGTTACACCTTCGAAGCTCCACGCGAAACCGAGAAAACTCTGAAAGTGCTCATTAATCGGTACGTGATGATAACCACTTGTCAAGTCAAAAGTTTTTAAAAAATCCTCTTTCTCAAAAAACTTCTGCAGCAGTCTTCAAATCCTCATATTTAAATTTTGGTGGGTCGATAAAAGAATTGATGTGCCTCAAATCAATAACAAGTCGTAATTTTTTATTCTTTTTTGCTACAGTCAAAGGATTCACGCAAAAAGGAGCTTCTTTTACTTGCTTGATGCGACCATCCTTAATTAGTTTTTCGATCGACTCTTCAACAAAAGCTGCATTGTTCAGGCTTGAAGCGTTATTTTTGGCATAAAAAGAAGGAGGAGTGCTCACAAATGGCAATTTATATCCATGATCTGTTATATTAGACAATAGAGATAGTGTTTTTAATTCGTTTTTCCAAAAGCTTGAGAATTGTGATATTTCCCCAGTGATGGGGTATTCCTCTGATCGTTTGAACTCCCAGAACTCTGAATTAAATGACAAAGTAAAAATTGCAAAACAAATTCGCTGTATGAAAAAGTGTTTGAAAACGCATTCATGAGAACAACAAACTGTATCTTTATCTAATATAACGCAATTTTTTCCAGAAAATTAACGAACACCACGTAGTTCTACAAAAAGAAACTGTCCAACTTTGAATACATTTATTCATTTATGAAATTGAATTATTTCCCAGTTCGACTTTTTGATGTTGAAGTAGATGATCTTTTTGATGACGAGGATGAAGAGCTACTTTTAGTGGACGGAATATTAGGGTTTTGTTTTTGAACAAAAGGACAAAAAGTTGACAAATGACCGACACGTTGACAGTTGTAACAAGTTATTTCATCCATCCTTCTGTATTTACTGTCTTTAGGCTTGTTTTCTTGTTCCATTTTGGCCTTTATCTGCTCAGCAGTTTTCCGAGCGTCCTTTAAGTGCTTTTCCTGAATGTCTCCAGACGAAACCAAAATATTCCTTTTATAATGTTTAAGCACTAGCCAGCCCTCCCTGTCAGCGATTTGTAAGTGTTGCAACCTTTCTTCTAAAAGTTTCTTACCTTCAGTCAGGAAGTTTTTTTGCAACATCAAAATCTTTCTCTTCCAATGCATCCAGAGCGTCGTCCATATTCTCTAATACTCGAGTGGTGTGCTGGAACTGTTCCTCATGTCCTTTCTTATTGAACTGAATTTGGTCATAGCTTCTCTTCTTATCTAATCTTGTTTTTAGTTTTTCAATAGCTTTAGATTGATCTTGTTTGAAATCTTCATTCAAAACTTGTCGGACAGCGTCCTTTATCGCTTGATTTTCTGCCATCTTAGTTCAAGGCGTATGCAAGAGCGAGGATTGACAAGCTGACAAGCAGCTTCTTTAAAGCATATTGCGCATGCGCAGTTTGTTCCAATCTGCGCAAGATGGTAGATTTTCGTACGAAAAACGCGGAGAAGCTCGATTTCCACCTTTCTTCGATTGTTGGAAATCACACGTAGTATCTGTTTGTTGTCTGTTATTTGTTTGGAAGCTGCTGGTCAGTGCCTTTTTCTATTATGTTTTCCGAAGGCGACTGAGTGTGGGCCCTTAAACACGTGGAAAGTCACTATGCCAGTCACGAGTCCGGGACTTCGGGTTTTGTTTTGTGTTTGTATCTTTTTTTTAATTCATTTGATGTGTTTGCTTTTGTATTTGTCCCCATTTTATATGTATTTTGATGAACTTGTGTAAATGATTGTACGGAAGTGTGTTTATCAAAAAAGTTTTTTGTAATTCATTGTTTCTCCACTATTACTTTTCTTCTATCTTCATTTGGATTAGGTTTTTCTTTCAGATACCACTATTTAAATTACCTTTAACTTTTTGCTAAATTACCCTCTGTTTCGGAATGATTAAAAAATTAAAAATACCAAAAAAATCGCAAATATACACAATTAACTTTTTTTCGTTTTTATCAGTTTGAGTTATTTATAGATCAATACTTTTCTTTTTCTAAAATGACAGATATTACATATCTTCACTATATATATATAGTCTAGAAGTATAAAACCTTCAACTACTCAAAATGGAAACAATAAAGACAAAAACCCACAAAACAAAAAGACAATACAAATACAACAAAAATCTAGAATGAACATTCACAGAAAATCAATCAGGTTGGAGTAGAAAAGGAAAATATGATGACATAGAAATCCGTCAATGTAAAACTAGTGATCTAAAATGACTTTAAGGAAGAAAGTAACTCAATATGAGTTAAGATGGAAAGAAGTAACTCAATATGAGTCAAAAAATATTTCAAGAAAACACATTATCTGTTCCTCAGTTTTCGACCTACCTACGCAATAATATAAAATAAACTAAAACGTAACACGGAACCAGCCGTAGAAACTAAAATTACAATGAGAAAAGAAGTATACTTTCTACTAGACAAAGTTGCCACACCTTTGACACGTTTCTGCCACAACGTTGAAGAAAGCATATTAGAAGAGAAGGAACTGGGATTGGATATATATAGTATGAAAATATAAATGTTTTAAAGTTCTTGCTTTCGCAATAAGGTGTATATCCTGTGTAGGTCGAAAACTGAGGAACAGAGAATGTGTTTTCTTGAAAAGTTTTTTGACTCATAATGAGTTACTTCTTTCCATTTTAACTCATATTGAGTCGCTTTCTTCCTTGTAGTCACTTTAGATCACTAGTTTTGCATTGATGGATGTCTATGTCATCATTTTTCCTTTTCAATTCCAATCTGATTGATTTTCTGTGAATGTTCATTCTAGATTTTTGTTGTATTTATATTGTCTTTTTGTTTTGTGAGTTTTGTCTTTATTGTTTCCATTTTAAGTAGTTGAAGGTTTTATACTTCTTGACTATATATATATATAAATATATACCTACCTACATTACCCTGTTTATATCATGTGGGAGGATATTTTCAAAAAAATGGCCGAAATCCTATCTAGGTTGAAAACTGAAGAACAGAGTTTGTGTTTTCTTTGAATAATTAAACATGAATGTTAATTAATTATCACTACGTATAAAAGCATTTAAATATATATGAAAAAGAAGAAAACAGAGGCAAGTTCATTTTCCAAGAAAACATGGGTCATGATAATGCATGCAAACTTTTTTATGGACTTTGGTGTAATATTTGGATGTTTTTAATAGTTTTAGATCTTGTAAGACTGCTTTTTATTAATTTCTGTTTTGCTGCCATGGGTTGGCTAGGAAACATGGGTTTTCACTTTCATTCTCTAGGGAGACCAAGCTCTATAATTTTAGAACTTTGTATGTTGAGGTAAATTTTGTTTTTTCTAAAATTTTGAGCTTGGATATCCAGGCTAGTTTTTCTCTGACTGAAAAAGAACAAATAATTGAGAAATTTAGAAAGTTTTTTTATGAAACTTATTCATAAACACAAATAGTCCGGCGGCGGTCTGGGATCACCCTTACAATAAGTATATATGGGTTTTTATTTAATTTTCTCATTATATGGTCCCTTGAGGTCTCAATTTACTTTAAGGGTAAACGTAAAATACACCTTTTCGCCGCCGGCTAAAATGAAAAAGTTTATAGAATCAAATAACTGGGTTTTTCCATTGGCAATCATTTAAAAAATAAGTAAAACGATAATAAAAGTAGTGAAATATGGATGGTGTATTACTTAAAAACAAATTATAAGATGGAAAGGAACTGGAATGGAAGAAAATGTACAGGCAAAATCCAAACGCCATTCATTATATTTACCTTTTTGATTATCAAGCAAACCAACAGATGCACCAGGGAGTGACCAACTTGAATTTCCTGTTACAGAAAAAAAAATCAAATCTTCATTTTTTTTCGCAGTGCAATTATTCTTAATCTGAGAAGAGCTTTAAAAAGGACTTTTTCAGAAAAATATCACAAATATCTTAATTAGATAAGACGGTCCTCTTACAGGCGAGGCCAATTGAGTTAGTTGTTTCACTGATCAAGCCACTGCAAAATAAGGATTAGTCGGTCTACCAGCCGCGATATTTTTTCGTAAATATTTCCAATATACCTACCTTATTGGTAGAAATTTCATGTTAAAGTGGCAAAAAAATAGCTTAGTGACAAAATGTTTTATTTTCCACCTACTATTACTTCTTGCCAACGAATATTTTCAGCTAAGAAATATTTTTTACCTGATTGTTTTAGATTACTTTGTTATTTTTTGCTTAAAACTAAATGCCATGAATGCAAAAATTGACACATTTTCTTTTGACGATTAATATCCATCATCGTCAGACTCGTCTGATGATATTACAATGGCTTCATCTTCCATTGGCACGTCTTCTACGAAATTGTCTAAGATTAAATTGTTGATAATGATATTTTCCACCACGTCGTCTACAAAATTTGCATACATTTGATATACGTGCTCTAAATCTATGTCAATAATTGCTAAGGGAAACGTCAAGTCCAAAATAAAATCGCCTTACTAAAATGAGAAGTTAACAGTGTTTTTCCCATGATCGAGAAATACAGTCAAATTCATCTTTCTTGTTACTTTATTGACTTTGTGTTAAGAATGAATGTTTTGTTTTCGATTCATTAGAAAACGTTAATATAAAATAATAGCTTTAAAAAGGACGGATCAGGTCGGGTTAGCGTGGTACATGGGTATAACCCGGACAGTGAAAGCGACTGTCCCGCTTTGCGCCCAACAACAATTTTACTAACCAAAAGATTTCTGTCACTTTTGACTGTCCCGCGTCACACCCAAAACGACTTTTTTCGACTGTCCCGCTTCGTTCCCAAATCCGAATTACGCCACACCCTTCCACTGTCCCGCTTCGTACCCAAATCGGAATTATGCCACACCCTTCCACTGTCCCGCTTCGTACCCAATCTTGAATCATTATTATTATCATGAACATATAAACGACTGGACGTCTATCTTCCGTTGTGTCTTTGAAGCGAGCATCGTTGCCGTCTGTATTTCAAAATTGGTAGAAAAAATCTGACAATATTCCGTCACAATTTCATTTCTTGGAATTACTTAGGTAAAAGGATTCATGGAGCTTGAACATTAATCATGATTCACAAAAGACATATTCTAAATGTTTTAGTAAGTTTGCAATATATTATATCAACATTTTTCAACACAGAAATGCAGAATTTCAACTACGTGTTTACTTTTGAATCACTTTTGTCACTCCAATAATCTTTTTCATGACATGAAAAACATAGTATGCCAAAGTTGCCTGTGTCACAAGATTATCATTATTTGAATCCCATTAGCCTCCGTCTCGGAAGAGGACTGGGCCCGAATTTGCGGACGTTTTTACAGTTTCACTTTCGTTTTCGGCTATACGACAGCGTTTTCAAGCAGAAAGCAGAGGAAATCTGTGAAATTATGGCAGGGAATGTGCCATGTTTCTCAAGATTGGAGCAAGATTATTGTTCTAGAAAGTTCATAAAGGCCTAATAGTTTCAGATTAGTATGATTTCATCAGAAAAAACATTTACACCAAAGCTCCTTATTGATATGTGAAGGCTACCAAAAATAGCAATGTCCTCCATCAGAACAACTTTAACATGAGGGACAAGGACAGTCAAGAAGTCTACTTTGTTGAAAATTTGCACAAAATACTTAGAGAAAATGGTACTATGGAAGCCCATTCTATACTCCTAAATGATAGTTGAAAGATCAGCAGTTGAGAGGGTTGATTAAAATAGAACTCAAAGTACACAATAAAGTATACATATATATTTGTCCAGAAAGAACTGGCATGTTATTTGCTTTGTTTTGGTGTTTAAAAATATGTACTTATCAGTCCTAAAAAAATACAAATTCGAATATAATGAGGGCAATGAGTCTGGTTAAATGTTACTATATTTACAAGAAAGGATTACTGAAAAAATACTACTGTATGTACTGCTGATGAACTAAACTCAAAAACTAAAACTTTACCATAAATTTACATTACGACAATTTAAAAATCTATCTTTAATAGCAACAAAGAAAAAAACATAGCTCAAAGTTTTAAAAACAGAGCTAGTCAGAGCTTCAATTCAGTAGGTATAGAGCTTTCAAAATTTGAAAACAGACACTGCATCGGTTACTACAAGACATACTATCCACACGGTGTTTTCGATTCATGAAAAAAATAAAGTATTTATCAAAAAAAGGTTGTCTTTTTTTTTGGTAATCAATTCCAACAAACAACAATCAATATAACAGTTTTTTGAAAACCATCCCATGGTAAAAACATTATCAACCAACTAAACCCACAAAATTGTAAAAATAAGTCAATATTTTAATTTCTATCAACAATTTCTCGTAAAATGTTTTTTTTTCAACATTCTGATACCAATCATGGCTGGAGGCATCATGTGTAGAGTGACGGTGTGGCATTTCATTGCTTTTAATGATCACAATACCAAACATCAACCAAAAGAAAACTGACGCCAAGCCAATAAATCTGTCGATTAAAAATTACCATGAAAATTATAATTGAAACTTATCTCGTAAAATGCTTTTTTCAACATTCTGGAGGTGTTCAAAGTTAGAGGTATCATATGTAGAGCCAAGCAATACATGAAAAGTCATTTGCTATACCATTTGCCATGAGATATATGAGTCAACAAATCAAACAAAAACCAACAAATCATGTCTCTTCACTTTTATGTCACATCGTGTTTATATGGGGTATCAGAAAGCCAATCCACAAGAAGAGCCATTTTCCTTTATTACGCACGAGCGAGCGCAGCGATCGAGTGCGATTCTTTTGGCAAAAGCGCGGGAAAAAAAGCTGATATGCGGGGTGATAAAATCGATTTTTCAGCTTTTTTATCCTCGTTTCCATTCAGACTTTCGTCGTCGTGTGCAACTGTCTTAACTCCGAACATTGAGAATTGTCAGTTACACCCGACTGTCTGTGAAGCATTACGTAATGGATTTTTTCCAAATCTCTTTTTAAATCGAGCTCCGGCGTGAAAAACAGTAGGGTGTTTTTTATACGACGATGAAGACGTCATTTCTTCGAGAAACGTAAGTATATAAGTATCCTTCTCGATCGGGCACCTTGCCCGGTTCGGAAGCGTATTGTTGATCGGACCATACTGCTTTCTAACAGTCAAAACAAAGATGGCGGCAAAAATAAACAACTGGTTGCTACTGCTCTTTCGCTATTTTTCTTTGGTTTTTATGCTTTAATGAGTTGAATTGGATCATGATTTTTGTGTGATTGTCACAAGAAATGGTTGATGATGAAGTTTTCTTATTCTTCCTTCCTGGATTTGATGTTTCGTTTGGTTTGGCATAAGAGATTGATGCAATCTCTTGAAAAACAGGACATTTTATCAACTTTCACAACAAACTAACTTCATTTGCCCGTACATTTACTCAAATTCTAACAAGGCAGGTGACTGAATATTTGTGGATAAATCTGACCATGCTATATTTGAAAAATTAAATACTTGCAACATCAAAAAAGTTTGAACTCACTTTTTTATGATGGTCAGATGGTATAGATGTGACTGGTTAGCTTTAAGGTATGTGTTCACCTTTCTTGACACATTCTCTTTAATTGATCATATCTTTAAAACAACAAATTGTTATATATCAAAAGTATATATTTTCTGAAAGCCAATAATATTCTCTTTCTAATGGTAAAGGTTTCAGCTGAATTTAAAAAACTGGGCAGGATATAATTAAAATCTTAAGAATTTTAACCTTACCTACTTCAAAGAAGTTAAAGACACCCATAGATTTTGAATTTTGAAAAAATAATTTCGATACTATCGCCGGCCTAGATCAACAAAGGCTTAAGTCCATTTTTGTCATTTTGAGATAATCACATTTGAAATATTGGTTTCTGTTTCATTTCCTTTTGACTTGATGCTGGAAACTGATTTTTTGGTATGTTGTAGCTCTAATAAGTATACTTTTGAGGTAAAATTTTCATAAACAGATATTGATCACAAGACCACTTATAATGGATAATTGGACATAAGGCTTTTTTGTCCTGAAGTTTGTGATTTATTCGTAGACTTGCTTGGACTTAACCAAGGTTTCCTACAGTAACAGAATACAATATTGGATCCCCCATAGTGATTACTGTCAATAATAGGACTACTACACTATAACATAAAGAATTTTTGTAACAAAATAATGGACAATATCGGACATAAGGCTTTTTTGTCCTGACCTTTCTGATTTATTTATAGGCTTGCTTGGACTTGACTAGGTTTCCTTTACTAACTACAGAATACAATATTGGATCTCCCATAGTGATTACTGTCAAGAACAGTAGTACTTTATTAATACTAACATACAATAAAAACTCAGATAAGACACCCCCTTCTCACAGACCCGGTGGGACCCCCACCCACTGCAATAATCAGCCAAAACTTTGTCCCTGGTGAGAAAAATAGTATGAAAACCATCCCCATTGGTAAATTATACTAAACTCTCATTCCCATTGGGAAAAACGTTAAAATTTTGATGAAGTTGACACATATACTTTTAGCTTTCGTATAATATATATTTTGGGGACCAAGCCCTCTCTCTTAATCTACTCTATAAGAACAAAAGATAAAATATGTTAGTAACAATACCGACATTCATACTAGTTTCTTGAATGTTTTATATAAAAAATACTAACTCTAAAAACTAGAAAATAAAAAGAAATGTAAACAGTAGGATAAAAATGTGAAAAATAAAAACTAACAAAAACTATAAAAGTAAAGGCATGATCCCAACCATTGAAGGATCTTCCTTTTTTTTTTTTAATGTTCAAAATGAATCATGACCATGTAATAAAATGATCAATGTCTATGGTGATGTAACAACTGTTACGTTAGACATGTTTAATCAACACGAGTTAAGGTCTTTTATTGTATCACGATCAACAAGATCAACAATGTTAATGGACAACGAGAATTTCAACATTCGTTGTAAAGAAAATGTCACAATGTTAATAGAAAATAGCGAGAATTCGAACATTCGCTGTCACTAAAAAATCATCACCAATAAGAATAACAACATTTTGTGTATAAAGTCTCATCATTCAATCCAGGCGACCTGTTTGGATAACACGGAGAAGGTCATTCGATTGGGCACCTTTTTTCGTCAAGCAGTTTGCCAGCTGTTTTGATCCTGGACACCAGTGAACGTCGGCTTCATGCTTTTGAATAGATTCCTTGATGGCACCAATATCAATACGTAATCTCTTGTCATCAACTAGCTTTGTGGAGTTTATGGCTTCAATGAGGCTTTTACTGTCGGTGTAAGCCTTGATGTTGGTTGCACAATTTTTGCCAAATAGCTCCTGTATCATAGATTGGTGATATAAACCATCCTCGAGTCCTTCTTGTAAGCTCAATGCTTCTGCTGCCAAGGAAGAACGTACCACACGTTTGATCTTGTTGCAACTCCACGAGAGCGATGCACAACGTCGGTTTTCTCCAGTGAGAAAGACAATATGACCAGACGTACTGTTCACACCATTGAGGTTAGCATGTGCAGCATCTGAAAACACTGTGATACCCCAGGATCCTGGGTGACCAAGGGTTGGAAACATCACTTCACAGGAACTCTCTTTCAGTTTTCTGATACATTTCTTTAGTTGTATTAGATCGTTGACTGTTGCATCATTAAATTTTGTACTGAAATAGACAACGTGGAAGGCGAAGTCTGGTCTTGATCCTTGAACAGCCCAATTAAGTTTGCCAACCAAAGCTCTGAATGTTGTTGTTTCTTCAGGAGTTAACTTTTCACATTTTTGAGACATTCGTTCTGGTGATATTTCAACATCTGGTAAACTTTGAACATAATCATTTTGGGAGATAGTGATGCCATCTGATGTTTGAGTCAGGTGAAAACCAACATAGTTGAATGTTTCTTCTTCACATCTTCCAGCATGAAATCTTTGGTGAAGTGGTTTGATAATGTCCGTCTCAAATCGATTGTTTCCAGCATGGAGAAAATCATCAACATGGCACACAATGAATCCTTGGAGAGAATCGTTTAACTTGTAGTAGAAGACTGCTGGATCCAAAATTGATTGTATACATCCTTGCTTTGTTAACTCATCTGCAACACTTGCGTAGAATTGTCGGGCTGCGTCGTTTAACCCATAGAGACACTTCTGTAGTTTCCAAAGTTTTCCTTTCAACTTAGTCTCTTTTGGAGGAGACACATGTATTTCCCTTGAGATTGTTTTTCCTTGCAAAAATGCAGATTTGATATCAGTTGTCTTGACATCCCAATTCGTGTTTGGCGCAATTGCCAGAAATGTTCGCAGGACATTCTTTGAAACTGTGGGTGAGTCTGTCCTTTCTTTGAATGATTCCTCATAGCCTCTTGCAACAAGACGTGCTCGGACACCACCATTCTTCTCCCATAACACCCATGTTGTTGATATACGAAATTGACCTTTGTCTTTAACTACTGAAAAGGTATTGAATTGTTTGAGCTTCTCAATCTCCTCCAGCTTTGCTCGTTCACAGTCAGGTGTTTGTTGTTGATTCTTTGGTATGATAACAATATTGACTTCTTCAGGAGCATCAGGAATTTGCTTCCACTCACATTTTTCTAAATCAATAGCCATCGGAGATTGGTCTTCTGAGCTTTCCAGGTTGAACCAGCTTTTGAACTTCCCATTGGCTTTACCAGCACGACTTATTACCTTTGCAGACTGCCACTCTGAGGATTGCTTGATTGAGATGGTTTCACCCTTCTTTGGAAACGTCTGGTTCTTTGCTGTCTGTTTTGTTCTTGATGTGGATGTTTCTAAGGATGAGTCTTGAAATTTCACAGTTTGACGTGTTGAATCTTTTGGTGATGGAGCTGTTATTGATGAATTTCTCGATGAACGTTTGGATGTAGAATCTTTAGGTGAAGCTTTGGAAGAGATGATAGGCGATTGTTGAGATGATGTGGCTTCTTTCTGGAATGATGATTGAACTGAGATTGCATCATTAACTGTTGGAGACGCAGATAATGACGGTCCTTGTCTTGTTGTTGGTGTTGCTGGTCTTATTGATTCGTCTGGAATGTTTTTGATCTGGATCCATCATGTTTTGACAAAACTTCAACCAAGGGTTTATGATTGATTGGTGTCTGTATTGGCTGCTCAAATTCTTCTCCACGCGATTTGGCATTGTTTTCCATTGGTGTAAGTGTTGGATCCTCTGGTGCTTTTATGAGACGATTTGGAGAAACACGAGCCATTATTCCTCCGTGACGAATAAATATCACTTTGCCATCTTGAAACACCACTTTGGCTGGGCCAAGCCATTTCTTTGAACCTTCACGCATGTAGAACACTCGATCGCCATTGTTGAAGATCTGCTCAGATACTCGGATCTTGCTGTAGAGAGAACGTCGAATACGCTCACTGGATTCAGATTCAATAAATGCTTTTCTTGATGCATGTAAAGCATTTAGGTGAGTAGCAAGGGTTTCAGATGTTGTGCCTTGCAAAGCCGCAAGGTAGTCTGTCATAACATTTGGTACGTTGGGATTCTTGCCAAAGACAAGCTGGTAACTGCTGAATCCATGCCACATTTGCAAACTGTTTCGTGATGTGTTTGCCCATGCTAGAAGAACGTCAATTGGTGTTCGTGGACATTGTTCTTTCAACTTGAGAAGCATGATGTCAGTAATTGCATGATTCCTTTCACACAAACCATTTTGAAATGGACTCTCTGCAGCTGTTGTAATTGTTTGGATGTTCAAGATGCTAGACACTTCTCTGATTTCATCAGCATTGAATTCACCTCCATTGTCTGTAACGATACTTGACATAATGCCATATCCTGCACCACACCAGTGCAGCATGATGTTGTCGATGACTTCTGTTGGCTTCTTACGAGAATAAACTTTGACACTGTGAGACGAGACCACATGTCTATCATGTGGAAAATCCATTTATCTCCCCACTTCTTTAAGTCGAGGGCAACTTTGTCATTGAATTGGGCTGCTAATGGCAACGCAACGGCTGGTCGTGGAGGGGTTGTAGGATACATCTTGCACAGCTCACATCTTTGGTGGATTTCCAGAAGCAGGGGTTTAAATTCGTCTGACCAACTGTTGGAATCTTTGAGAAGGGATATCAGCTTCACCATCGATGGATGCGCAAATTGTCTGTGCAGCTTCAGTAAAACTATTTATCCCGCATCAGTAAGATTCTAACGATTTCATTGGTCAAAAGACATCACGTGGAGGTGGGATATATACCGTATCTGTCTCCCTCACGTTCGATTGAGAAAAAAAGAAGACATTGCATATTGACGAATGTGCTTTCGAATGTTTTGATCAAAATTCGAATGTTTTGTTTTGAAAATAATTGAAATCGAAATTGAAATGGTCGGGGTTGAGAAAGTCAACAAACAGAAAATCTTCAAAGTTATTTTGATTATTACTTTTCTTGAGTTTGTATGGATACAGCATGACTTTTAATTGCAATGTTATAAAATGCAACTTTCATGGATCCCACTTTCACTGTTTGATTTACTTTGTAGCTCTTTGATGTAAGTATCTACTTGATGGATAGTTCTGAATTTTGTTCGTGCTTTTGGAAAAGACGAAGGGACTTCAACGGGATAAATCCGTTGCACGGTCGTCTCGAGGTGGGATACGGAATATACAGGGATCAGTAAAACCGTATTGGGACTCGGCAAGCCTCGCCACCAATACGGTTTTACTGACCCTGTATATCCCGTATCCCACCTCGAGAAGACCGTGTAACTAATAGTATCTGTCACTATCTTCCAGTTCTGCAATTTTGACTGCAAACACTTGAGAAACATCAAATTCTTTGGAAATTGAGACGCAGTAGTGTCCTGATGATGTATGATTTAAGGATACAACTTTGCCAAAGATCTCAGCTGAGTCGTTGACCAGATCGAGGATGATACCTGCTTTCTTCATTGCTTTGATGGACAGCAGAAGAGGGATGTCAGAATCGACAACGTCAGTAACGATTGTTATCTCTTTCCCAGCAAGGTACGCAGGGATTTCGTAACAGGCAATTGAGGAACGAACTTCACCACCGCCAAACTTGAACAGTCTGCCTCCAGTGAACTGCTTGATTTTCTTCTTCTCCTCTTCATTGAGCATTTGAGTATAGTTCTGAAACCAGGATGTTCCACAAACTGTGCTCGAACAAGCACAGTCAAGCACGGCACAAAATGCAGCTTCTGAGCGAAGAAGTGCATTATCTGGTTTGGATGTATCTGCTCCAGTATAGAGACAGAATTCTTGCGAATTGTTTTTGTTAGTTTTAGCAAGATTTTCCCAGCTGTCTGGACATTCAGGAAGTAAGTGTCTATATGAACCACAGCTTGCACATGTCAATAGTTTCCCTTCAGAGTTCTTTGGATTAATCTTTCTGGAAGGACGTGTAGAATCAAATTCTTGCTGCTGCCAATTTTGTTGTGGTCTGGAACGAGCACCTCCTCGATAAGCACCTCGATGAGCACCTCCACGATAACTGCCACGGCCACGTCTTCCGTTGTTGTTTTGTTGTCGGTGATTTGTAAACAAGACTTCATCTTCCGTTAAGCAAACAGTTTCAAGATTTGCTGCTTTCACACCATTGGAAATTTCAGAGACTTGGTCCCCTTTTAAACTTTTTCAAAGAAAGTTTCGCTTGTTCATAAAGTTCTTTCTTGTTTATGTAATCCATTCCAGTTAACACTAGAAGTCTCTCTTCATTGCCCAAATTGGCTTGTTTCAACAGCTTGAATGCAAGTATTTCTGAAGGGAAGGTCATTCCTTTTTTCGACATTTTGTTATAGTTCTGATCGAATTTGGAAATGTATTCAGTAATAGACTGTTCTTTTTTCTCGTATTCTTCAAAAGTGCTGAATTTCTCCCAGCTGTCAGCAAGATCGTCCTTCTTTAACTTTTTATAAATAAATCCATAAATCTCAGTAATTTGTCCAAACCATCTTGTCCTTTTAAGTCAGTTATAGACAGCTCATCAAAAACTTTCTCTCGAATTCCACTTTCATCATCTTCTGGGAGTGTGAGGGCTATAGCTATGCCCTGTTTCTCTGCTTCTAGGTCGGTAATTTCTCGCCACGCTTCGAGTTCAATCCGATATCTCTCATAGTAACCACTTTTGTACTCTGGTGTCTTAATCTTCATAGCCATTCTGCTACCATTGATGAAGTTGACACATATACTTTTAGCTTTAACAATATCGACAGATTTTTGGAAATCCCCTTTGGATATTCAAGCTATAAACAATAAAATTTGAATTCACAACCCATATAAATTATGAAATCTCTGCTGGCACATAGCTGTTATATTTTATCCCCACTGTCTGAAAGATTCTCACCGGGTTAGTGGTAGGGGTTGGAAAATTTTTAGACAGGGTTCGATTTCAATTATCTAACAAGGATTCTTCTCGGTGGGGATGACTATCCTTTTATAAACCCATCCATCCCCTTCTTTATAACAAATTTTAAACCTATAATAATTGATGTGAAAAATCATTCAGTTTGACTAATAGAAAACATAGATAGACTTGAGCAGGTTTCAAGGAAACAGACAAAATCTTTGAAGCAGTTTGAAAAATTCCATACTAAGGAATAAAAAATATATAATCTCTTGACCAAATTACCAAATTTAGTTACAAAGACCTTTCATACTTAACCTTGTTATTTTTTAGAAAAGTGTACTTAAGAAAGCCTATGAATTTATGAATTATGAATACCTTAAGTCCATAATAGCTCATCATTTTGGACATAAGGTATAATTTTTTTATCTCATAAAAAGCCTTAAGTCCATATTTTCTGTTCCTATGGACATAAGGCCTTTTTGATCTAACTCCATAGGACTTAAGGCTTTTTAGCTCATTAAAAAATAGTCATACACAAAATCCTTATTTTTTTTTAACCTGCAAAAAAGGGCACTTTGGGTTGGTTTTTGACGGACTTAAGCCATTTTTTTGAAAGAAACCACCCCATAAATGACCACTATGGTCATAACTCAAAATTGTCAAAAATGGACTTAAGGCTTTGTTGATCTAGGCCGGCGCTATGTTCCCAATAGATTGAACTAAAAAAGTGTCTTAGGATTTTTTTTTGGATTGACTCTAACTCTTTAAATCCTAAATTCTGTAAAAATATCGATAGAAAAGTAAATTTAAATGTGATTTTTTCAGTTATCTGTAAATTGAGGAAAAACAACTCGGTTAGAAATAAAATCCTAAGACACTTTTTAAGTTCGATCTTTTGGGAATCTCATAAAAAAAGAATGAAGTTGGGTGCTATGGGTGACTTTAACTTCGTTAAAAAGAGTATGGTGTGGTAAAATTTCGTTTTTTTCTACATCAATTTGAAATTTTTAACGAGATAATTGCTGTTTATTTGAGTAATCAGTGAAATGTGTCAAAAATATTACTATTCAATAGAGGTGAGAATAAACATCAGCTGAATTCTCTCTTTTGTCTTTGTTGTTTCCGAAAGAGACAATTATTTGAGTAAATAATCCATCATAAGACGAACTTTGTTTTGAAATTTAAATGGTTATAACTCTGGATCAAAAAAAGATTTTAAGATCGCGATTTTACCAATATGAAATCCAGTAACTTTGACTGAAAATTTTTTTTTTGATAAAAAATCGGAAAAAAGGTGTACACATACCTTAATGTAAAAATTTAAACCCGGACCAAAATTTACTGATTGATGATTGAATTTCCCTTGGTGTTTTAAAATTGCAACGTGGAAAACTTTTGGTTGTGAATTTGGACATTTTCTTGCACGTGCGTTTAAAACGTGGACATTTTTGCTGTGAATTTGGACATTTTCTTCCACGTGCGTTTAAAAATGTGGAAAACCTTTGGTTGTGAATTTTGACATTTTCTTCCACGTGCGTTTAAAACGTGGAAATTTTTGCTGTGATGTGAATTTGGACATTTTCTTCCCCGTGTGCACACGCTTAAAACATGGAAAATTTTGTTGCGAATTTGGACATTTCCTCCCATGTGCGTTTAAAACATTGAAATTTTTGCTGTGAATTTGAACATTTTCTACCCCATGCGTTTAAAACATGGAACATTTTGTCGTGAATTTGGAGATTTTCTTAGACGTGTGTTTTAAACCTGAAAACTTTTGTTATGAATATCGAGATTTTCTTACATGTGTGTTTAAAATGTGGAAAACTTTTGTTGTGAATTTGACATAGACCTTTTTTCAAAGAGGACATCATGTCGAATAATTATGTAGTCCAGCCATAAAAACAATGGTAGAGCCATGCATAATTACTGTATCGTGCATACCTATTGTAATAATTATGCATGGTTTTATCATTGTTTTTCTGCTGGACTACATAATTATTCAACAGGGTGGCCTCTTTGAAAAAAGGTCTATTTTCTTCCACATGCATTTAAAAAATGTAGAAAAGTTTTGCTGTCAGGCAAAAAAAAAAAAAATATACAAACAGTATGAAGTAAGCCTTGAATATACTAATGTATCAACTACTAACAAACAAATCTTGATTTACAAGTGGGAATATCTAAAGAAACTACTTTGATAGCTTGAACACTCCAACTTTTGATTTTTTTTATTATGAACTATATAGATGAGCAGCCGGGTAAGAAAATTATTATTTTTTCCCCGTCTGGTTTCGTTAAACACTACATTTTTTAATTTTCGCCTCAATTGAAAATTCTTTCAAGCAATTTCCTGGCATGACGACTTTTTTTCTTTTTGATATTTTTTGAAATTATGATTGCCAATTATGTGAGATTTTATCGCTTTTGCAGCATGCTTTTGAAAAAATTATAAAATGGCTTCTGCTAGGGGAATTCTTTCCTTTTGACGTTCTTTCAGATTATGAAAATGTTTCCCAGTATTATATGTATGAGATTTTTTTTTCTCCTTTTGCATTTTACACCTTTTTTTATATAAGAACCAGTAAAATTCTTCTGAGCCTCGACTGTTCTTATTTTTTTTATTACTTTGACCCCTAAATTGCTTGAAATTGAGTAGTTTCAGGCTCAGCATTGTTCTTAAATTGTTCCTATTTTTTGGTGATTTTGAGCCTCGTTGTTCTTATAAAATTGTTCTTATATTTAAAAAAGTGTATGTTGGGAATTATGAAATGTTTCCCTGTTTTTAAAGTTTTTTGGATGCTGTAATCTTTTACCTTTTTTCAATATTTTATATATTTTTACCTTTTTTCCAATATTTTATAAATGAATGTATATGCAAAATATTTCATCTATTTTGAAAATATAAATTTTCCTTTGGTTTTCTTATTGTAAAATTTTCTCTATTTTGTCATTCTTTCACATGACGAGTTATTTAGCATATAAAGTCAAAATTTCAGTTTTGTGACGTCATTAGTCATAATTAATCATAAAAAAACGGTAACTCGATTTTTTTTGAGCTTTTAACTTTTCGAGTTATTTAGTGTTATTAACTAGGTTTTTTATTTGTGCCATTGAATCTCTGCAAAGATTTGTTTCGCGGCTTAAAATTTAAGACGTTTAAAGGGACATAAAAAATAGCAAAATGTAAACATTGCGCGAACCACGTGTCATTAAAGAGAACAATTAAAATCAAAATATTTGTTTTGATATTTTATTTTGACATGTGACATTTGTTTTGATTTTGTATCCCGCTGCATACGGTTTGTTTACAAATTTCGTCAGTACTTTTACTTTCCTTTAAGAAAACCTTTCGCCTGCGAACACGAGACTCGTTTCGTGTGTAACCCCTTTTACAATTGATTATGGAGTGTTCCAAAACTATTGGTAGGTTGTTTTGAAGTAAAGAAACCCACACAGTTTGTTTTATTTTGAAGATTTTACTTGAAAACAAACTGCATCTTTCCAGCAGAAACTCATGTTTCAACCTGCTACATAACATTAGTCAGTCGGGTCTGCTACTAACATGTAATATAGTTTTATTATAGCCGAGCTTGAAAATCCGAAGGCAGAACTTGTAACATGTATTATGTGTATAATTATGTCAGCCGACTTAAATCATGATACATTACTCACATTTCACTGGATGCATTTTCGCTGTGAAATTATCCGCAAAATTTTCTGACCGCGTTCTGAGACGGAGGCTAATACTCTCTAAAATTATTCCATACTTTTGAGTCCAAATTTAAGAATATTAGTCGCAATTTTGACAAGCTGATGATGATTTTGCCTCGGTTATCTTTGTCATGATATAGATAAAAGACTTGAGAAGAGTAGAACAACAGAAACTTTTGTCGAAGTTTTGACGTTGTTAGCAAGTTATTCCCAAGAGGTATATCATCAAAATTTATTGTTTCATTTTATGACTTTAACGAGGCGGCAACGAAGGTAGCAGTGTTATCTTCAAAAATACAAAGGAGATGGATGTCCAGTAATTTATATGTTCATGTTATTTTAAAGAATACGGTTTCTGATGTTTCTTGACGTTTTGAACAGCTTTTCGAGAAGTTTCGTTTCAGAGCGAAACAAACTATAACGTCTGAGCATATCTAAACTTTGTATAGTGGAGTCTCTTTAAGTTGAATCTTTGTAACTTGAATGTCTCTCAACCTTTCTTCATAACTCGAAATTTCCTTTACTCGAAAAAATTTGTGTTCGCCGCGCATGATCGAGTGATAGGAACTCCACTGTATATCGAAAAAATAGTTGCATAGGACATGGAGGTATAAAGAAAAACAGGAGTTGAATATGTTTTTTGCCTGATTTTTTGCAGAAAGATGCGTATTCCTAATGCTCAAAACATGGCTGACTTCGAATTTTGAGAACAAAGTTTTTCCGGTTACAAATGCTGGAAATCGCAATTTTTGCAAATTTTCATTAGATTTTTTTCTTGTATTTCTATGTTTTTCTTACAAAAACATTATTGATGACAATGCTCACCATCAAGTATGATTCAATTGTCAATAAAACTGATTATTACGACCAGAACTTTCTATTTATTTTTTCCTACAACCCTTCCCTCTCCCCCCATCAATGATGAATTTATTGCGTTATGCATTTTCGCTAAACGCTATATTTTCTGGCTGATTTTTTCATTTTTCTCCTCGCATTGCTATCTAACTTTCATCATCAGGTAGGTCCATTCAGTTCCTTGTTAAGAATAAGGAGCAATATTTTTACCAATGTATAGCAAAATAAATTCTTAACGCAATGATATTAAATTGGTTCTTGTGATACTGTCAGAAATCGAGTAAAATCAAGATGAAGTTATAATTTTCTCGAGCTCTAGCTTTCCATATTATGGTGCGTTCATGATGCGGTTATATCAGTAGAATCGCTAGGAAATTCTGAACAAGAAGATATAGATACCTTTTCGTATAGGAGAGGCGTACCCAAAACATAGGCCCTTAAAGTTTGCGCATAATCAGGCTTGAAATAATTTTTTTTTGTCACAACACGCTAATTATGCAGATGTTTTATAGCGACAACAAAAGAATCCTATTTACTCGACATAAACTCCCGTAAGGGCAAGAGACCTGGTATATGAAGGGGATGAGCTGGAGTTTTTACAAGATACTTCACTAATTGGTCATTTGAAGTGATAGAGATGACGCGTTCTTTAGAAAAAGTAACAAAATTGTTTAATTACTGGTTAACGGCCAACCAAATCAAATGCTTGTAAAAACTCCAGCTTGTCCCATATGTGACCCTCCAAACGATTTGGAGTACATTAAAAACGAGACCGGTCTTGGTGCGGTCGTGCTCGCGCCGCCTGTGCGTGTAAAAGTTAAAAAAAGCAGCCAGAAGACCGCACAGTACCGTACGGTCCGTGCGTACAAAACGGCGACTAAAGCGGACGATGGTGCGGTCCCCGCCGACTAAAGCGGACGATGGTGCGGTCCCCGCCATTTGTTTATATTTCTTTCAGTTGCCGTAAGAATTTCAGCCTCGAGTTCAAGCAAGCAAAACAACAACTTGTTTCTGGACACACAAAAAGAACTTGCGATGTTCGATGTTCGATGCTCACATGTGAATTCTTGAGTTCAATTTTGTTTATTTTGCCAAACGTTATAAAATCGGCGAACAGTCATGTAAAAAACCATTCCGTAAAATGTATGCTGTTTGTTATGATTTCTCGTTTGCCGACAAACCTTTCGAACAGCAAAATGTCCGCACCATGACCGCACTGTATACCGCACTTATTCAAATGGTGCTCTTTAGTGACCGATCGAGTGCGTTTGAATGGATTTTTAGAAAAGATTTTTGGATGATTTCTGGCCGATACAAAGCTATCATTTTACCGCACGGTAAATCGTTTCGTCGCTTTTTTGCCGCACATTTTATCGATCTGTCCGCACCAAGACCGGTCTTATTTTCAATGTACTCCAAATCGCTTGGGGGATCACATATGAAGAGCCGTTTTTCCATTGTTTTCAAGAAAGCTGTTTTACCATCTCTTTACATTCCTCTGATATGATGATGATGATTATTATTGCTTTCGCCTGTGTGGGCTAGAAAGGTCATTGAGACATAAATGGTGAAAATCAAATAATTTAACTGCGTTTTGAAATAGTACTTGAGTCGGTTTTGAACCTAAGACCACCGTGATCAGATCTGTGAGAGTTATCCACTACACCACCAAGCCTTAGGTCACATTTAGGGAATATTTTATCTAATGTATAAATGGAGAAGTTCCCCTAAATGGATTATTATCAGAAGGAAGAACTTTATGAATAATGGAATAATAGTAAAGTATAGTAGAGAGAAATGCTCTAACGTTGACTGGGCAATTGTCGAATAAAGAACTAACAGTTGACGCGTGTGCAGCAACAGCAGCGAATAGCGATAACGAAGAAAAATGTGGAAAAACGACTGTATAAAAAACGACTAGATTGAGTTATTTGCAGATGAAATAACTATACCCACTGGCGTTGGTACTCTTTGCAAGTTTTTTGCGAGTGAGTGATAGAAATTAAAAAATATATATTTGATGCGCCATTTGTAAACAGAAACCAAGGAAAACGAGCGCAGTTCAATGTTTTCTTCTGCTTTACTGTTACTAGATTCCCCCGTGGCGAATTCCAGGAAGCTGTGGGTCGTGTGGGAAAACTGGACGGAAGTAGAAGTGAAAGTGATGGGAAAGTATTGTTAGTACTGTTGTTTGGAGTAAGTTGGGATTCGGAGTGCTCTAGACCTTGCTCTAGTGCCGTTTGGACTTTGACCTTGGTGTTGTGCTGAAAGAAATCAAGAAAGTGAACGGAAGAAGTGGCAGAAAAATGTTGAACTAGAGGCCAGGATGATTTAGGATCTACAGAGTATGGAGTGTGTAAAAGACGAGAATATTTTGTTGAAGTACTACTATTTGGAGTAAATTGAAATCAGAAGTATCATAGTGGGGTTCGAACTTGTTGTGCCAGAAGAAATCGAGAAATCGAAAGTGAAAGGGGAAATCGGGCGTGGAAAGGAGCAATAATGTTTAACTGCAATCTAAGATGGCGAGGGGATAGCAGAACATGTAGTGTGCAGAAGACCAGAATTGTGCAGTGAAGTGCTGCTATTTCGAGTAGGTGAGTTGAAATCGGAAGTGTTCTAGTGGGGTTCGAACTTGGGATATTAGTGTTGCGCTAAAAGAAATCGAGAAATCGAAAGTGAAAGAGAGAAATCGAAATTGGAAAGGAGCAATTGTAAAAAATCAAGACGATGAGAGGATAATAGAGCATGGAGTGAGCTCTAGAGTAAAAGACCCAAATGGTACAGTGGAGTATTGCTGTTCGGAGTGAAAAGTTGGGATCGAAAGTGCTTTAGTGGGGCTCGACCTTGGGATCTCAATGTTGTGCTGGAGGAAATTGAAAAATCGAAAGCGAAAGGGAAAAAAATCGAAAGTGAAAGAGAAAAATCGAAAGTGAAAGGAAGAAATCGAGCGTGACTGAGAAAATGTTGAACTAGACATCAAGATGGTGGAGGATCAGCAGAGACCAAGTTCAGCATAGTTTCGAGTGTGTGGACGACCAAAATAGTGCAGTGAAGTGTTGCTATTTGAAAGAAATCAGTTGAAGTTGGAAGTATCTTAGTAAGGTTCGAACATGAGACCTTAGTGCTGGCTGAAAGAAGTCCAAATATCGAAAGTGACAGAGAAATGAATAGAACCTAGGAAAGGAGGAGTCAAGTCCAGCATAATGGAATAGTGAATAGATTCCTAGGGTATAAATTGGGACAGTAGTAGCATGTCCGTAGAGGTGTGAATGGTTTTGGAAAAGGTTTTTGAGGTTTTCCGTTGCAACAAGGAATCCTTTAATGATTTCATTTCCCTCTTTTGAAAATTGGAGCAACACCCTTATACAAGTACAGTGTTGTATTTATCTCCGTAATCGCCGAAATCGTTTTACAGGGAAATATGGAACGACGTGGGTCATTAGGCTAAAATGAGTTCTTTTGGACTGGTTGAAAAATTAGAGAAAGGCTTGTAAAAGAGCTGGTAAGGATGTTTATTATGGAAAAAAGTTTTTTGTTATATAAATGGGTGACAAAATATCCTTTTTTAACAAAAATTAATTATATATTCATTCATAAGTCTGATTTTTGGAATGTTTTAGATCGATATAATTAAGTTGTTTGATTTAGATTTTAGTGTCTGTGGAAGTAAGTTTTGTTCCAAGTGTTTTGTTATTTTTGTAGACTGTTTTAGGTCTCTTGAGAGTGTTGGATAGCTCGACATTTTGATCTATTGTGGGTCATGTTTGATAGGTTTTGTCTTTTATGGTTTTGTCTCTGTCATTGTGGAGAATAAGCGGTAGGATGTGTTGCTTTTCTTGTTGTTCATCTTGGTGATATAAAAGGTCATGTCTGGTTTTGGTGAGGGCTTTTTTGATGTTCTGTTGATGATGTGTAATGGATATCCGCGAGCTAGAAGTGTTCTGGATAGATTGTACAGTTCTTCGTTCAAGGTGTGGTTGTTGCTAATGATCATGTTGCATCTCAATGCTTGCGAGTAGATGATACCTTCCTTGGTATGGAAGGGTCGAAATGAAGAAGTTGGGATCGGTCAGTGGGCTTTCGGTAAATGGTTGTTTGAGATGGTTACTTGAACATCCAGGAAATTGATGGTACGTGGGGATTCTTCAAAGGTAAATTTAATAGTTGGGTGCAGTTGGTTCATGTATTGTTTCAGGTTTTGTAGGTCATCGTGTGAGCCTTTGAATAGGATAAATATGTCATCAATGAAACGACGCCAGAGAGCTATGTTGTTATCATGATTTTCGTTAATTTCTTTTTCTAGCCTTTCCTTAAAAAGGAAAGGCGTACTGTGGAGCATATCTGCCGCCCATCGTTGTCCCTGTCCTCTGTAGGTAGTGTTTGTCCATTAAGCGAAAGTTACTGTTGGTAAGAATTGTGTCCAGTAGAATTTTGATTACAGTTACATTGGGTGCGTAGTCGGGTAGTATGTTATGAGATTTTGCGTAATATGTCGTTGGAGCTTCTAGTCCTTCGTCGTGTGGGATGTTGGTGTAGAGAGATGTCACGTCAGCTGTTACCATGGTGATTTTGTGTAGTGGTTCGTTCCAGGTGTCTAAAAGTTGTAAGAAGTGTTTGGTGTCTTTCAAATAAGCAGGGAGGGATTCCACCAGTGGATGTAGATAGTGTGCAAGATAGCGTGATAGGTTGTCTGTGGGGCTGTCAAATCCGGATAATACTATTGGGCGAAGGGATTGTTGACTTTGTGGATTTTAGGTAGGCGGTAAAAAATTGGAGTTCTTGGTTGGTCGGGGGTTTGGAGGAATTTAGCAGTGGCGTTGTCGATATAGTGTTTGAGAATGAGGTATTGGATTGTTGCGCGTACGTCATAGGTAATTCGTTGGGTGGGGTCGTCTTCTAGTTCTTGAGGTGTTCTTTGTTGATTTTGTCATTGTAGTCTTTTTTGTTGAGGATGACCAAACCTCCTCCTTTATCTGCTTTCTTTATGATGATGTTGTGGGTTGTTTAAGAGAGAGTTATAAGGTGTCAAGATATGTTTATGTTGTCTTCGTTCGGTAGGTCTTGGTTCGATTTCGGAGTTATAGAGTTGCTCGAAGAAATGGTTGATGGGTTCGTTTTGTCTAGCAGATGGGGTCCAGTCGGATTTTCGTTTTTTAGGGAGTTTCGGTAGCTGGTTGTTGTTATTGTCTTGTTGATTGTTGTTTTGTTGTTCTTCGTCAAAATACATTTTAATGTCGATGTGTCTTTTCAGGTTGTTATATACTTGGGTTGGATTGGATTGAAACTTAAATTGTGGAATGCCTGGTGAGTAATTTAGGCCTCTGCAAAGGACGAGATGTTCTTCATTGGTAAGGTTGTGGTCAGAGAGGTTGTGGATTAATCTGGTATTAAAGTTCTTGGTGTGCTCTTGGCTGACTAGTTTTCTTCGTTTAATTTCTGGGAGGTTTGGTTGTTTGAGGAGGTCGTGGATGGATGGTAGGCGATATTCTCTGTGTGTTGTTGTTGTTGTAGTACATATTGTAGCTGTGATGAGAAGTGGTATATGTTGAATTAAAACAGAAGGCTTGTTTTGAAATTAAGGGAGAGTGCAATACCGAGATGTATGTATATATTTCCCAGAGCCTCAGTTGACTGGGTCTAAAAACGTAACATACATTATATGTATAAGTACAGGTTGAAATATTAAAACATAGAAAAAACAAAGGGTTAGAAAATAGTAAAAGAAAAAAACTAGTTTATATAAGCAGTAGCTTCAGTGATAATAATATCATCCAAGTTTTCAGTTTTCTGCTTTTTGAGCACACGAGACCCACGTAAACATAAGACTGTGGATCTAATCAGAGCAAAAGCAAGTTTTGTTTTTATCCAGTTTAAAGAGATGTATGTACCGTGTCTATGCAGGTGTAGAGGGGTGGTGTATTACGTGAATATAAAAATATAAAAACAGAAGAAATATTGTGATTAAAGTTCGTGTTTGTAAGAAATACAATTTATTGACTTTATTAATTTCGCCTTAGCGAAAGTATTACGATAGCCATGGTGCGATATAGGACGAAAATTTAGAAAACGAAAGTACTCCATACGGTGGAGGAACTTCCTAAATTTAACTTACACTTTACACGTTCGTTTAGCCAGATACGATTTTCGCGCGTTTTTATAGTGGTCCGATAACTGTGAAGATAATAAATTATATCAAGCCTTTTTGACGACTGTATTATTAGCTCCACAGTTTGGAGCGTACGGCTCCATAACTTTCTAGATAATTAAAATTACGCTAGTGCAAGAAGGGTAACCAAGCATTTTTGTAAACATTCATCGTGAGAACTTTTTTTAATGGCTGCTTTTGAAACTTGCTGCTGCTGTATCAATTTTTATCATGTTTTCTGGCCTTTTGTAGAGTATTTAAAAAGGTTTATTTTTCGTTTACTACTAAGTATTTTATGTTTGTGTAGTTACTGAATGCACCAATAAATTGATAATGCTCATTAAGTAGAATAAAAAGAGTTACTATTTCACAACAACAACATAAAACCCTGCCTCTTCTTCGCTAAAACTACAAACGGCGCAGGTATGATCTTTTTTTCCTTTTTTCACCAGATAGTAATGTGTTAATAGTGAAACCAGTTGTGACAAACAGTCAGTTTTAGCAAGTATTTTTTAGAAATCAAGTTAATTGAAATTCAGTGATCATTTTCGTAATCGAACTGTCAAACTACCGTGAGATCGGGTAACTTGCGTCAGTGGAGGCTAATGCATAGCCCCTCAAATGAAGTTAAATGGTAGAGTAGAGCTTCGAGCAGAGCTGCGCAGTACTTTTGTTTTGAAATTGTGGTGGCTATATGTAAGTTTCCCTCCACTGATGCAAGTTATACTCGACTTCACAGTATCCATCGAAATCAAACGATAGCTGTTCGATTACCCAAACGATAGCTGTTCGATTACCGAACTTTATTTGGTAAGAAATTTTTTTGATTAGTTTGATTATATAAGTTTGATGACAGTTTTTTATCCGATGAAGTTTGATTGGTGTTCGATGGGTTTGGTAAGTAAATTTTTCCAGCTTTTCCTCCCCAATAGGATGATAGATATTGGCCTGCTCTTTATGGTTTAGTGTGGTCGTCTGCTAATAAGCCGTCGGAATGTAAAAAGAATGAGCAACAAGGTAATAAATCAAACTAATCAAGCTTCAATTAAACTTCACCGATCTTGATACACCTTTTGCTAATCTGGATTTTCATTTTGATATATAAAAAACTCCAGTGGTACCGTTGTTTTGTATAAGATTCCCATTTCCGTACTAAGATTCTTGTTGCTTTTCTGGAATCTTTCCACCCTTTGGGATGCAGTTTAAATAGTCACCGTCAACTGCTCTAACTTAGGACTATCTGACAAAACATGGGACGGCAATTCGGCCACCATTTCACCAAACCTCCAAAGTCATTTGATTTGAATTAAGGAACGGCGTATTAAAAAATACAGGAATTCTCTTTCGATTTTACAGTAAGTGAAAATACATTAATCGATTACGTATATATTGATTCTTTTACTGTTTTTAGCACTTACTACTTTCACTTGTGTGTAAACATTTATTTTATGATTTTGTAAGGTTTACGGTCAACCTAGAAATAATTAATTAAATAATTTTAAAGGTCTATTACAGCATCAGAAGAATAATTGCATTACTTTATAAGTGAGGTTTTAAGTCAATTTGTATCTGGTGGGAAAATTTGAGTCACAGTGGTAAATAAATCTTGACCGAAGTCTGTATCCTTAAGTTACAAGCTTTTCTTAATATATTTTCATATGGATTTTTGCATTGAGATTTTCGAAATTTTTGGCAAAAATAGCCAAATTTTAATCTCAAGGAGTATTATTTCTTTAAAGCTTATAAAGTTGGCTAGTTTTTACCCTGCCATTTTCTAGTCCAGAAGCTGGAGCTCAACAATTCAACTGTTTTTTTTTGCCTATGATTTTGATGGTGGTGCGCCATAATTCATATCAAAAAGTGAAGATAGTATACAACAGATTTTTCTGACAAGCCATTTTCTCAATTTTAGAAAATTCTACTGTTTATAGAAAGAAGTTGATATAAACTTTGCCCAAGTGAAGCACAAAATGAAGTTTCTGGCATCAAAGAATGAAAAGTTCTTTTTTTCTTCTTCATTTTCAAAGAATTTTAAAATTCATTTTCTCAAGTTTATTCAAGTTCTCAAGTTCTCTGAATTATTCTTCTGAATTGAAAGATTTTTTTACGCTTATATATAAAAAGGAATTTTTTAGTCGCATTTTTTAAGGAATCTTTTTGTTCTTAATGGATTGAGATTTTTCATAAGAAAACAGGGTATCTACGACCTATACGTACAATACAATGTGTATTTTTTGTGTAATGCTTCATTCAAAATATATAATGCATAATGCTGATCGTTTATGTTCAAATATTATGCGAAATTTTCGACTTTAAGTCGTCTTAAATTAAATTCAATGGCTTTGTGTAATAAAACATTGATAAATATTGTTAAATATGGAACTCGGGATGAATCGATCATTGTTTTTTTATATTTTATCTTGTAGGTTGTCCGTCATTTGCTGTATGTCATAATAATACCATCTATTAGAGTTTGCTTCCAAGTTGTTGCAAATCCATTTGATTTGGTAAAATCGTTTTTTCTTCTTGTCCTGGTGGTACGTACTGTATAAGTAAGGAATGATGAGAGATGGTGAACCTCCATTTCCATAAAAAAATGTTTTCTGATATATGAACTTCATTGAAACAGTTTGTGATATGTGATGGCCAACTTTGAATTGGGAAGAAGGCGTTACCATTGATATCATTGTATAGTGTTGTGCGGTTGGGTCTGTTGGTTATGAGATGTTCGTGTTCGATAGAATTAGCATAAGTTGTGATAGTTCATTCTGTAGAGTAAAGTAGAGATGGGAGAATATCAATATGTTTCTATTATCATACCAACATCATATCTATTTAAAGAGACTAGTTGGAGAAGAAGGATTGTGTTGAATGGTTTTAATTTGCTGGTTTATCGTTAGGGTTGATACAAAAGTAATAATAATAACTAGCCGGTACCCGGCGTCGCACGCCGGTTAAGCTGTAGCTGAACGCATCTAAAGCATAGATTTAAAGTGCTAGATCCGAATCTCAAACCTATCTCAGTGATGAAGTGAACCCACCCCTGATATCCCTGGTTTTTTTCTAAATGGATTGAATGTTGTGTTTTTTCGCCTAATCCGCGAAATATTTCTAAACAAAACTCAAAATATGTCAAATAAATACTATTTGAATGTTTACTTGCATCAAAGAGACGCAAATAATGTGTATTTCAACAATCAAAATGCATGACTTGACAGTAAAAGTCACACAATCGAGAAATATAGCCTCCCAATAGTGCCACCCGCGAAATTAAGTCTCCGTGAAATTTTTGAATTTTATCCCATTAAAGTATTTAGATAACATTAACAACATCATTTTGTCGAAACGCAATTAGTAATATCTTTGTTATTGGGACTATATGTACAAAATTAAAAATGTCTTTTTATTATAAAAATCAAAAATAAATAATAAAATCCAAAAATAAATAATAAAATCCAAAAATAAATATAAGTTTTACAAAAAGAAGCAACAGCAACCGAAGGAAATCATGCTCGGCAATTAACGGTCGTTTGGCCTTATCTTGGTGTAAGGACTATATCTTGACGAAGAAGATGATGAAGATGACGCAGAATTAGTCCGTGCCTTGAATCCATTCACTTAAAGAGAAAGATTTTAGTCATCAGTTGTGAGAACAAATGTAGGACACCAGATCTTTTTGGCTGCTTTTGGTTTCGCAAAAATAAAATACTATAAAGACACATATACACTTTTTTTTATAAAAACCAGTAAAATTTTGCTGAGGCTTGGCTGTTCTTATTTATTTGTTCTTATTCTGTTCTTATTCATAGGGTGTAATTAACTGGCACGCCACATCTTTCTATTGCTTGAGTTGACGTGTTGTTGCCCATATACCGGTTATTTTGACGTTTTTCGAGATTTAAAGTTCAGGCGAAAAAGTCAATTTTGGGCTATCTCTTTAACTTAATCGAATATTTCAATTTGGGAGGGGTTGGCAGACTTACAGGCTATATTCTGAGCCTTACTGGACCATTTTTGAACTTTTGGATCCTCCGATCCTAAGGTCCTAAGTCTTAAGTCTAGCGTTAAAACTCAGAGTTAAAACTCTACCCTTCGAACCTACTTTAGAGCACTTACAAATCGATTGTGGTTTCAAAACTTCCTGGGGAATTTCCCATTTGTCTCAAATATTTCTTGAAGGATTGCAGATATTATCATCAGCTAAAAGACCCCTTGCTAAACATGCCTCTCTGAAAGTTGGATAGACTTCCCCGTCAAAAATTCTCAAGTATTCAAAGGATGTAGCACCTGGAACGTGTAACAACAAAACTCTTAGAAAATATCTTTCACCTTCACGTATACCTGCATTATACATCCGACTGATTACTGTTCCATGGCCTTGCTCTCTTACTTTCCACTTGTTACCATTTCTAGATTTGATAAAGACGTAGTCATAGGGAATGTCAGGATATAGAATTTGCGTGGCAGTAGGATCATTTTGGTTCAGCAAAAACCAAGCAGTCAACATAGTCTCATTATTGCCAGCTCCATCAGCTGCATTTTCTTTTTCGCCTTCCCTAAAATAAACACGCTGAAAGTTAGGTAAATGTACCGCCAACCTGATAACAGTATGACTCTGAGTGTGCATAGGAAAAGCGAATAAACGCCAACATGCTTCTGGAGCAGAAACATACCGTGCATCAAGAAAAGTTCTAATCTAATCATGATCTATTCTCTCTGCAATCTCAATATGGGCTGTGTCATGGCCTTTGTAGATGTATTTGTAAAGATATTTGACAGCTTTAATGGAACACAGGCTTCCAAGTTAATGTGAGCATTATATTTTTTGCACAAATAAGGACAATATGGCACGACCCATCTATTATCAAGATCAAGATTCCTTACTCTAACAGTACGGCCATTGTCAGGTCTATGATAAGAAGGATAGCCATCCACATTCATAACCGTTTCATCGTTAAAAGATTTTGGAAAACCTTTTGAGCAACTACCATCAATCATACACGGGCTACGGTCATTTAAAGCACCACATGGTCCATGAATCATGTTGGACTTGATGATCTCGTAAAGCTCAGGTTCAGCTTCTGGATCAGGGAGCTGTGCACAAAGCAAGCGGTCAATATCATCTGCATTTCTCAACTTAAATTCAGCTGCAAAATGAATCAAAATATGTGCATGGGGAAGACCACGCTTTTGGAACTCAATCACATCAACACGAGCAACAACCATTCCAAGAATACCATCCTGCATTATTTCCTTTTTCATGGCAAATAACTTCATGCGAAACACCCGAGTAAGTAAATCAGGCCTGTCGTGCGCTTTCTGATTGGGAAGTAAGTTCTCAGTTACCTCGCGCCATCTAGGATTACAGGTGAAAGTCAAGAAGGCATCTGGCTTTCCATGCTTAGAAACTACAGCCATTGCACCCAAGTAAAGCTGGTGCATGGCTCTGGGAGACCCTGAAAAGGTTGAAGGCAAAAAACAATAACATGACTTGCATTCAAGTTTCTTTGTTCTGCAGCATTTTCAAGATGGTCAACTAAACCTTGATAACATTCGGCCCTTAATTGTTGCTGATTGTGACGAAGAAAGTCCAACCTTGAACCTTCAACTTTTGTGTAAGCATCCACCAAAAATTGCTGAAATAGCCTACCTGAAAAATGGAGTGCAGAGAACCCCCTTCGGATAGCTAACCGATAAACATAATGCTCAAGTTGTGTCACATGATTCCTGGTCCTTGTTGCCCTCTCAGCTACGTGAGGCATATTCATATCCCAGCCCAGATCACCTCTTGGAAAAAGTAATGGATAAATATATGGATCAACTACGCTAGATGTTGATGGTATACTTTGCAAATGATGGTTTCGTGGATAGACAACAATATTCCTACCAGCTGGTGGAGCACCATCTTCTCCTGTGAAGATGGCAGCCACCTCTTCATGCAAAGGCGCATTGCCACGCCTTTGATCGTGCCCCTCTCTCATTACCATGGTTATCCTAGAAACTGGACAGTTTTCAGCTATAGCACGATTTTGTTCCTCTTGTTCAACCTGTCTCATGTGCTTAAAAGAAGCAGCATAAGGATTTACTATTTCAAGCACATCCTGGATTAAAGCCATAGTGGCCCTATTACAATCAACTGCAGATGGATTCTGCATTCTCAAATCTAAAGCTTGTGCAGCTTCAATGATATACAATTGAGCATATTGTGGTTGTTCTTCGTTAGGAAAAAGAGTACCGTAGCGATGACAAATTTGTCCACAAATTCTAAATGTTGGAGGACCAATGCCTGGAGGAGGTCTCAAGTTGGCAGATAAAGACCCAAAAGTAAAAGTGTTATTGTAAATACGAATTTTTTTTCGAAACTCCTTGGCCTCATTTGAATCATCAGTGAAAAGATGTTGAAGTTGAGGTGGAAAAGGTTCTAATTGAGGCCTTTAGAGCAACACTTGAATTCATCTTCTTTTTCAAATTTCAAGGCCCCACAAAACTCACAAACATGGTTAAAAGCTCCTAAATAGTGTTCATCAGGAAGGGGGTTACCAATGTGAGCTAAATTCAAGCGCCTTGGTCTGCGGTGCCGGGCATTATCCCCTCTACGCCTATGTGCAATCTGTGCCTCATTTTCGTTTTCACGAATATTTCTGTTTCGCTCTACATTTGCTTGCCTCCTTTGACGCCCTTGCTCAATATTTTCATTTGCGCGCCTATTCCTTTGAATTTGAGTATTAATATTCCTTCGCCTATGCTGTTGTCCTTCATTTTCATTTGCACGCCTATCTCTAGCTCGCTCTAATTCAACTTGTCTGCGCTCCTGCGTCTGCTGCTCATTTTCATTTGCACGCCTGTCCCTAGCTTGCTCTAATTCAACTTGTCTGCGCTCCTGCGTCTGCTGCTCATTTTCATTTGCACGCCTGTCCCTAGCTCGCTCTAATTCAACTTGTCTGCGCTCCTGCGTCTGCTGCTCATTTTCATTTGCACGCCTGTCCCTAGCTCGCTCTAATTCAACTTGTCTGCGCTCCTGCGTTTGCTGCTCATTTTCATTTGCACGCCTGTCCCTAGCTCGCTCTAATTCAACTTGTCTGCGCTCCTGCGTCTGCTGCTCATTTTCAGTTGCACGCCTGTCCCTAGCTTGCTCATTTTCAAGTTGTCTGCGCTCCTGCGTCTGCTGCTCATTTTCATTTGCATGCCTGTCCCTAGCTCGCTCTAATTCAACTTGTCTGCGCTCCTGCGTCTGCTGCTCATTTTCATTTGCACGTCTGTCCCTAGCTCGCTCTAATTCAACTTGTCTGCGCTCCTGCGTCTGCTGCTCATTTTCATTTGCACGCCTGTCCCTAGCTCGCTCTAATTCAATTTGTCTGCGCTCCTGCGTCTGCTGCTCATTTTCATTAGCATGCTTATTCCTAACCCGCTCTAAAGCAAGTTGTCTGCGCTGCTGAGTCTGCTGTTCATTTTCATTAGCACGCACAGTTCTCATTCTTTGAGCATTCCTTGCTCTTCGCTGTTGAGCTTCCTGAGGAGTTTATTGCCCTTCTCCTACGCGCATTTTCAGCAGCAGCTCTTCTACCCCTCTCAGCAGGCACCCCTTCATCATCATCAATCAGGACATTTCGATTATCTTGGCTCATTTTTGGGAAGGATTTTTACTCTGAACATGACTGAGTAAAATTTTTAATACACATATTATCTGGCCTGCTATAAACATGAGCTACCTAGGATATAAAAACAAATAATAACATACTCATACTTTGAACATAGCTCGAAGAAACACTTAATTTTGACCTGGTATGCCAGTCATTTTTTTATCCAAAACCATTCCCAATTCTCTCTATCAAGGCAAAGGTTATTAGTTAACTTTTAGTTAATCCAGCTCGCTCCAGCAAAAATCAAATGAAAGTGAAGGTATGTAAATTATGAAAATAAGAAATTAGCACAGTTGTGACGGGTGTTGTGTTGTTCCGCATCTTGGTGGATACAGTCAGCAAACCCCATTAGAATAAAGTCCAATATGACCCCCTATCATATTAGAGGGGACGGGTGTTCAACTTGTGCGGGTGAATACGGAAAAGATTTGATTTTTCAAGAAAACTTACCCCCCTGATTTTTAAAACGGCGCGAATCTGATTTAACACATTTGTGGAGCAAGAAGCAAAAGTCATCTTTTAAAAGAACATTGCTTGCGAAAACGAAAGTGACACACAAAAAACAAACCAACAAAAAACAAACTGACATACAGACTACGGCTATTAATATATAGATAATAAAAATTATACCGGGTGCACCAAAAAAAGTATACAGGTTTGTCAAAATATTGTGAACTTCAGGATTTTTTTTGTTCATTCTTATTTTATCGTATAGAGGATGCTCTAACTTGAATTTTGAGCTATCATACATTAAATTTGAAAAAGTAGTTCAAAAGTTATTTAAGAAAAACTGACTTTTTTTCCATGCCGAAATTTAAAAAAATCATTAAAAACAGCAATCACGCTATAAATAAGAGAAAATGACAAAAAACACAATTTTGTTGTTTTTTTTTAATTCTTTTTTTTCTTATTTATATTTTGCCAACAGTTTCTCCATCTTATTTGCATGTCATGGACATTTCCAACATGAGCAAACTCAATGCAGACCCAAGTTCTTTGAGCAACTAGTCGAGGAATGGTGATCTAAAAGTTTTCTCACATAGCACACACATAACATCAAAACCTCTCTTGGAGATTTCCAAAACTTTTTTTCAGCTTTTCCAAAATATTATCCCACATCGATATAGCTTGTTTTACTATATTTTTAAATTCTGTAACAAGTTTTGATGAACACAGTTGCATTTTTTGGTATTTTTATGTGCAAAGAACGTGAGTGTCAAGAGAAAAGTTTGCTCGCTGTTTTTGATGATTTTTTGAAATTTCGATATTAAAAAAGTCAGTTTTTTAAAAATATTTTTCGAACTACTTTTTCGAACCTAATGTATGATAGCTCAAAATTCAAACTATCTTCTATACCATAAAAAAAGAATAAACCAAAATAATAAATCCTGAAGCTCACAATATCTCGACAAACCTGTATACTTTTTATTGGGGCACCCGGTATATATTTTTTATTGATAGATATGTATATATTATGTATATATTTGAAAAGTTTGCGAGAGAAGACATAGATTTAAGAGGAAACAAGGTGGAGATTAATTTCGAGTGTTTTATTTATTTCTATATATACATATGGTTAAAATTGAACAAATTTGTGGAAATTTAAAAGTTTGAAAATGTCGAACGTCTGTTTATCAAAAAATACTAATCAGTTCATTCTTTCGGATGATATCACATGCTGTTTTATTGACTTTAGCCTTTATCTCTTCCATTATTAGTTTCAGTGATTCATTGATTTTCATACGATTATTATAAAAAGGTGACGGTATATGTGTACCATTTGGAAGAGTGAAATGAGGTGTGTAGAATGTTGGAATGATGATGTTCGTTGTTTCATAGGGAGGTGTGATTTGGGTGGTTGAGGGTGTCAGGGTCCCAGTGGTGTTTACAGGTGATGCAGTGACAGTGGAGTTTCTGGGCGCTATCGTGGTCGTTGTCAGTGGTTGGAGCTGGGTGTTGGTTTTGTTTGGGGTCTTTTTTTAAATGGCGTTTTGAATTTCGGTTTTCTTCTTGGTGGGATTTTTGTTCTATTGAATAATTCAAGGATTTTTTCCGTAGGTCTTTTTTTGTATTCAGTGTGGATATTGGATGGGCACAGAGATGGACGCATCTGAAGTATAGAGAGAAGGAGATGATCGGTTTCATTGGTAGTTGACAAATTTGAATGGTAGCGGTCTTTGTCTAATGTTATAGTCATATTTTTCGATTGGGATGATGTCATTTTATTTCATTTTTTATTGTGTTGTTTTTTAAAAATTGTTTAAAGTTTAATATTGTTTCCCTTTCAGAATGACGGAAGGTATTTTTGTTGCAAATTTTCTGTTTTCAGTCATTGCGCTTTAAAATTCTAATTAGCGTATGTCTGAAGGAAAATTATGAAAATAGATGAATTACGTTTTATATTTAAATATGTGTTTTTCAAAGAAATTAGGAAAAATTGGGTCATTCCTCGTTTTGAAGGAAATGTTATGTAATGTATTTTGCAAGGAAAGTTACGTAGAAAAATATTGTTTTTGTTTCAGAGTGAGGAAAAGATATTGTTGTATAGAATTATTCGTTTGCAGATGACGCATTTTGCAATCTGATTAGCGTGTAATTTGAAAGGAGAATTATAATGAGTGTATGAAGTTTCATTTTGATTCTGAAAGTTGTATTTACGTATTTCAATAGAAAAATTGGTTCGTTTTATTTAGAAGGTGTTTTTAAAAAAGGGACAAGCGACATGCTGAATGGACTTACCTGAAGATTGATGTAATACGACAATTGAAAGATGACAACAATAGTATGAAAATGCAGAATAATACAAGAAAAACTCGAGAAATTCAAGAAACCTGGCGATTCTCGGCTGTTCTGGCGACCTTTAGAAAGTTCCTGTACCACAATCAGTTTCATTGAAAATTGAACCCTGCTTAATCGTGGACATTCTTATAAATAATGTTTTTGTTTGAAAAAACAAAGACATAAAACGAAAAAATCCAATGAAAATTTGCAAAAACGAAAATTTCCGGCATTTTTGGCCGGAAAGAATTTTCTCAAAAATCGAACTCGGTCATGTTTTGAGCATTGCGAATACGCATCTTTCTGGAAAAAAAATCAGAAAAAACTAGGGATAAAATTTCGAGAAAATGTCAAAAAATTGGATTTTCCGCCATATTTCCGGCATTTTCGGCCGGAAAAAAATGTTTTTCGAAAATCGGGCTACGTCAGATTTTAGGTATTGTCACTTCGCATCAGTGTGCAAAATTTCAAAAAAAAGATATAAAGTACAGCTCGAGAAATTCAAGAAATACTGTCTTTCTGGCGAAAATAGATTGCTCTGGGGATTTTTAAATAGTTCGGGCTTCAAAAATCAATTTTATTGAAAATTGAAACATGCTTGATGATGGACATTGCTATTAATAATGTTTTTGACTGAAAAACAAACCAATTATATGGAAAGAGTCCAATGAAAATCCAGAAAAACTGCGGTTTCCGGCATATTTCCAGCATTTTCGGCCGGAAAGATATTTTTCTTAAAAATCGGACTCGGCCATGTTTTGGGTATTGTTAATACGCATCTTTGAGCAAAAAATCCTAATGATAAAATCTCGAGAAAATGCCAAGAAACCAGTTTTTCCGGCATTTTCGGCCGGAAAAATTTTTTTCTTGAAAATCGGGCTCCGTCACATTTTGGGCATTGTCATTTTGCATCATTGTGCCAAAAATCAGAAAAAAATAATGAGCCAATCCTGAGAAAAGCTGGTAACAGAGGGACAAACGAACGAACGGGCATGGGTTAATTTATTGGACCTCCGAGGTAGGTCCAAAAATTACACAAGATTTATGATGTTTCCTCTTGATTCTGAAAGGTGTATATCACGTATTACGTGAGGAGAATTGAATAAGTTTGATAACATTACGTTTTGATTCGGAAAGTTGTGTTTATGTATTTCATGAGGAGAATTAAATCGTTTTTATACAGAGGTTGCGTGTATTCATAAGGTTGCGTGTATTTTAAAAGGAAAATTACTTCGTTGTGTATATATTGAAAGGAAAAATTCGATGAGTTTGATGTTGTTTCGTTTGGTTCTGAAAGTTGTGTTTGCATATTTCTTCAGGAAAATTGAATCAGTTTGTTAATATTTCGTTTTGATTCTGAAAGTTTTATTTACGTATTCCATGAGGAAAATTGATTCGTTTTTATATAGAGAATTTATGAAGGAATTGTTTTCAATTGGAATAACATGTGTGAGATCTTTAAGTGGATGATCCTCCTCAACCTTTAATTTTTCAACAACCGCCAAATATTCAATGTCTTTATTTTTGAATGCCTTTAAAAAATATTTGATGTATCCAAACGATAGCCCGTTTCTCCCAGAGTACAAAATTGTGTATGTATTTCTCTTTGATCATTCAAGTCAGTAAAGAATTAGACACGGAAATTTTTTATTTAAAAAGTAAGCATAAGCTTTTCGACACAGTCATCTTCAGTGCAAATGATTATTATTATTGATTTCTCTTTGTTACCCTTGAATAGGCTTTTGACTGGATTATTCTTCCATGCATATACAATCTTTTGAATAGTTTCATGATGTGATAGAAGGATAAGTGTGTTATATGATCGATCTATCTGCAAAAACAGGACCAGGGTCTGAATATTTTCTAACTGTATTAATTCCAGGTGCAATTATACCACCAGTACCCTTAACTAGCTGGTGGCAGGCAATAATAATTTTTGAGTATAACGTGCATCCAATTTTGTGTTCCGTAGAATAAATTTTTATAGTTATCATTGTAATCCTCGTACCAAAATGAGGATCGAGCCCATAGAGGACCTAATTGTTTTACGATAAATGTCATGTGGAGTAAATTATGTACGCTGTATGTGTTGTACCTCTCACCGTAGAGCCGTTCGATTTTCATGCAAAAGTGCTTCAGAAAATTTGAGCTTTTATTCAAATCATCTTGACTTATGGATTCTTGTAGTAGCAAATATATCGCTTTCACGAGGAAGCAATAATGATTAAAGTATTCAGTTGCCAAGTAATCAATTAGTATTGGGGCTGAATAGAATAGCAAGAATGTTCTGTATTCAGATGCCTTCCACTGTTTAAGATCTTCTTCTATATTTCTTGGTATTCTACTGATAGTATTAGGCAGTTTCAATGATTTTATGGCATTATCAACCCCTTTAACTTTGTCACCAATATACCAGTTTTCTTGTTTGTACTTTTTTTTGAACCATAGCTTGATCATCTTCTTTTTTAAAGCTGTAAAGGAACTGATGAGTGGTAATATTGACAAAATCAAATCAGATGCCTTCACTGAAAACACTTTTAGAACAATGTCTATAAAATGCCAGGGTAAAAATTGACTGAACCCTAAGTATACCTAAAGAATATCTCCAAGAAGAGACCGCTTACAAAGAGCTGTCTAGAATATCCTTCATGTAATTCACACATTATCAGAATGAAAAAACATACCTCAGCTTGTGCCTTTACAGCATGTTCTTTTGTACTTGCATGGGTTCTAAGTTTAGTATGGCCAGTTTTGAATCAAAATTGAATGGGAAGGCATGTGTATGTCCTTTTAATCCAATACACCCGTATTCGCCATTGAATTGTACTAAGTTTTGAAATTGCGATTTCGCTGGAGCATCAAAATTCCCAGAGAGAAGATTGACTTTCACTAATTTCTCACCATTACTTGTCTTTAAAGCTTTGCCTAAAAATCAAAACTTTCAAGGTAAACATCCATATCTACACAGTGGCTGACATCAAATGTGGTATTTAATTGGCTTTTACCAATTTAATTCGAATATTGAAGGTCTCTTTAGCAAAAGCAAAAAGCTTTTAAGAAAATCTCCATTAATAAGAATCCTTTTGCCATTGTACTTATTTCAACAAAATTAATAAAAAAATACTTTACGTGTTACCTTCTTTTCCAAAGTCTGTTATTTCTTTAGCAAAGAGTGTTAAGAAGGTTTTGAAATCTGTTTTTTTCTTGTTAAACCACAAACCTACAAACAGACGAAACTTTCACTGATACCTGAAATAAAAAATATTTTGTGAGTGAAAAGTGTATCAGTAGTGCAGATACAGTTGGTTAAGGGTCACTGTTTGAAATTCTTGAATAATTTAAAAACAAATGAATTACAGTCGAGCTACCTTTATAAGCTGAAATGTTGACATTTAAGACTAAAAGTGGAATTCAAATAAAAAAACTGAACCATAAAATATGCACAAGTACTCATCATCACTTTGAGAACAATTCATTTACAACTTGGAAATTATTGAATGAAACTTATCTTTCTTAAATATATTTGGCAAACCAAAGCTTTCAAAGTCAGCACTTATATATTTACCTCAGAGAGGGACTGAGTTCATTAATGGTGTAATAAATTGGCCAAATCTGCATTGGTGAAGATTTAAAAAGGCTCACACCATCAGTGTTGACTTGGAGGGAGATATGGACTTCTTTTTGTTGTTTTTCTTGTGTTGTTCCATGCAAAAAATAATTTGATGCAAAGTGCTTTTTGTAAACCTGAAGTGCAAGTAAGGGTAAAGTAAAATCAACACAGTAAAGTGTTTATGTATAGTACACTTAACCCATTAAGTGGCATCCTATGAGAACGTCCGATTTGTTTGGTCCCATGCCAATGTACTGTATTATTCTTTCCTTTGCAAAAAAGACATCATAATACTACCACATAATTTTTTCAGGTCAAATTCTAACTTAGGGGAAGAAATTTTTGGGAAAAGAAATTTTTTTGAATTTGGTGAATTGCCTAGAAAATTTTCATTCCGCCAAAATTAAATATCTTGGCCATTCGCCAAAATTAATTCTTGTCAAATTTAATTTTATTCTGTTTTAATTTCTCATTGAACAAGATATTTCTTAAGACCCTTCTACACTTCTGAATGTTTCATAAATTGGGAATTTGAATGTTTTTTAAAAGTATTTATTTTCAAGATTCCGTAAAGTACACTTGAAATCTCAGGCCCTTTAAGTGGTTCTGAAACGAAAATTCTCTTTTCCCCCTTTTCTAAGATCTCTCTGGTACAGTCTAAAAAAAACACCGACAGAAATGTATGTTCAATGAAAAGGCCTCAGGCATCAATCAACACTTTTAAAAGATTATTTAATAAACGAAATGTTATTCTTGTAAACATTCTCTTAAGAAAAAAATAAGAGAGAGCTAATTGGTTTATGCTCAAAAGAACGAAAGAATTGCTTCTTCCTTTTAAATTTGATTACTGGCTTATTGCGTAAGAATCTACCTGTCAATCGACCATTTTTAACAAACAAGTTTATCCATCGGCCTGTACCTTCCTAAATTCCGTGCGATACAAAATTGAAAATTCGTGATTTTCTTTTACCAAGGCAGTAGGGAGGAGAGCCGGCATATTGAAAGTACCTCTGTAGTGGAGGTTTTCATTGTGCAATATAGTTAAAATACAGCTGGAACTTTGAACTCAAGTGGAAATACTGAAGTTTTGGTAATTCTTTCGTGCATAGAGAAAAGACTACAAATATATCTTTCACTATTGAGGTAGTTTCGAATAGCCACCTGCTTGAACTACTCGTGTACAAAAGTTGAGGTGAAAAGCTCAACGCTGTATTTCGGGGAGGCGCCATTTTGTGTATTTTTTTTAACGATTTTCTCCACATCAATGAAATTCTATGTAAATTTTTTACCGACTTGATGGGTATCATTGTAACCATATTAAAATTCTATCTTTTTCCGTCATGAAGTCGAAAAATTTCTTAAAAATAATTTTGTTTGAAAAAGAAATGATGTTTCAAAAATGGTTAGTAGAATCAACTTATTTTCCGAAAAGAAATCCACTTAAAGGGCCTGAGATGTTAAGCAGCGAAGTGAAAAGATAGGACTGTTGACGGTATGTTTGGCATATTTTGTAGAGATATTAGAAAAATAAGTGCTCAAAGGGAATTTTCAGTATAATACAGAGGTGAACCCAAAAATATCGGCAATTCAAAATATAGCCAACTATGGAGTTAGCCTGGATATCCAGCCCGTAAACTTTTTTTTGATTTTGATATTTCTTATGTTTACGGTTTACCTAGATCGTCTGCATTCTCATCTGAGGATGATTATGCGGATATTCTGATTGGTTGGTCCAAGCGAATCAGAGATCTGATTGGTGGTGCGCGTATAAGAAATTATGCAAGCCGACTTGAAGTGTTCGCCTAAATATTTAGGTGGACCGCGTGGGCGATCAGCAAGGCGCATACGCTGCTTTGCAAATCTCCCTGACTTTTTTTCTTCGAAGCAAATAACAATAGAATATCTAATTATCTCCCTTGGGTGTTTGACCACGCATCCAAATAAAAATAACAATAATGGTAGGGAAGAAGTGGGAAGATCAAAACATGGGAATGTTCTGGTTGTTTTCTTTTCAATTACTTGCTTAGATATTCTTGTTTTAATCTTCTTAATGACTTGGTTGCATCGTGTAAAGAACTAAAAAGGTATATCTTTATTTTGCTTCAATTCTTCTTTTTGCGAAGCAAATTTATGAGCGAAGCAGTTTTGCTATATTGTGCACGTACCTTTAACTTCTATCCCAAGCGAAAATTTGCTATAAAATTTGCTATATAAATCACATCTCCAAACCGATGATTTTATCAAAATGACCTTGAATGGTTTGGCTTGAAGCCACAGAAACTTTCTCGGTTTGGTAGCTAGGACTGCGAAAAATGCCGTTTTAAAATGGTGTACCCTAGCAGTGAACAGCAACAAAATTACCGGAAGCCGAAATACGGACTTAGAATCTGAAGTTGATCAAATTGCCGCGCGGGCAGCACGCATCTAAGCAATCTAAGCAGTGGTTCTTCGGTTTTAAATGTTTATTTTGCTGTCATATGAAAAAAATTAGTTTGAACGTTGACAGACAGGATCTTTATCATCCCTTGACTTTTAACAGCAAGTATCAAGTATGTATCAAATAAGGTCAATCAATGAGAGGTTTTTGCAAGTCGCGCGGGCGGGCGGGAGGAGTGCTCTTTTAATGAACGAAACTTACCTTGCAAAACCAAGTGGATATTCTATGATAAAGAAGTACGGAGGTAATCAAATTTGTCAATTTGTCAAGAAATAAATCAAAACTGCCCAAGAACCAACAAGCCATCTTTGTACATTTTTGTTTTTGTTTTATATTTATGTTTTGATGATTTCGACAGACACGATTCGTGATTCGAATAAAAATGTTCGATCGTTCGACTAATATCGTTCGATTTTATTAAGGCACCATTTACACTAGAATAACTAGAAGGAAAAAAAAGAGCGATACGCGGCGGGCGGCGGCGGGTGTTGTGCCTCAGTAGAATATGTGGTGTGTTTGGGGCATTAAGGCTCTTAGCTTACGACCCTGTCTCTATAGCGGCTTTGTTTATTAGAGGGATTTTTAGAGTGTCTCTTATTTTGCTAGCAACTTGCGAATTGAGGTGGAGTCTAGATCGCTTCGCAACCCTTATACAATACGGCTAGTCTGTTTGCCAATTTTGTAGTGCTGTTTTGGGTTGGAAGTTTTGTTTTAATATCTTTTTTCTCCAAAATTCACTTTCCACTTTTTGTCTAAACAGACTTTCCACCACACTGTCTATATTTTATGGTCAAGGCTGCCATTCTAAATTGATTTATCACTGCTGGGGTACCATCTTGAAATTATGCATGTCATTATGTGCATATATTTATTTGCAGCCATGGGATTCATGCAGGAAAATCTGTCAACAGGGGTTCACCTGATTTCTAGGTGAACCAAGCTCTATAATTTTAGAACTTTGTCTGGCTGAGGTAAAACTTATTTTTTCTAAAATTTTGAGCTTGGATATCCAGGCTACTATGGAGTGTGTAAACAAAGAAAAAACTAGGCCGGCAGGCGAAACACATCAAACTTTATTTGCATTTTAGTACAGCCCACATATCAAAATATTGGTGCCGTTTTCGTATCTGCCGAAAATGATAGACTGCGTAATGGTTATCAGGTATTATCTTCAAAAAAAAGCAACGAAACGTGTTGCTTTTCTTTTTAAAAGAAAGCTCTATAAATTCTCTACATTTTCAAAAAAAGATTACAATGTTTTAGCTTTTTTTTGATGGTAAGATATTTTATATATCGAAACTTTTTTTTATCAAGATCAGGCATTTGTTACCGCCCGACTCACGACCTTTCTTTTCACTTTTGGCCACCCTACAAGAGTTGACGACATTATGCAACTTTACGGTATACCTAGCCTGGGAATCCAAGCTCATAATCTTAGAAAGAAAAAAAATACCTCACCTCACAAAGTTCTAAAATTATAGAGCTTGGTGCAGGTAGATTAGTCTGACACAGAATGTTATAAACAGTCTATGTATGAACCCTTGTTGACAGACTTTCTGAACTTTGGAAACCCAGGCAAACACACATAATCAACTTACCATAAAAGCTCTTTCAAAAGCTCTAAAGACTTTCAAAACTACTAAAAACCACATCAAAACATTAGCCACATGTATTTAGATACCCAGCCAACAGCCATTTTGTTTCTAAAATGAATCTATGTTTTCATTTTCATTTGTTTTCCTTTTTTCTGCAGAGTCAGCTTTTTCCATAAATTATGCGCACGCATCGAAATTATCAAAATGCGCGCGAAAATACTGCTAAGTAATACGCCGAAAGCTGGCCAATCAGGCCGAACCTGCATTGCAGTGAAAAATCTCCCTGCAGGCGAGTTACCTGCGCCAAGCGTTAAACAAGCAGCAAAAATATCATAAACTAGACTGTGAACAAAGTTTAACGCTTGGATTCCCAGGCTACGGTATACCTTGCACGAAATTGTTTACTCATTTCAGTACACTGTACTAGATTTTTTGAAGTAAACAGGAGTACGTAAGTATTACACAAATGAGACAAAAAAATTAACTGATTGTGTACTTAGAAGTTTACCCCTGTTGCTTTTTTATGTCATGAAATCTTTCAACCTCAAAGCTCGTATACAACTTTTATATTTATAGTTTGTATGCATGTAAGATAGAAACTTAGCATTTTCTTGTACACGATCAAATTTAGCCTAATTCAAAGGATTCGCGTTTTCAGTACATGATTTTTTTATAGACACTGCAGTAATCATAATTTTATTGTGGAGCGCTCTTCTGAGAATTTGGATATAAATTTGACAAAGCCAACAACAATAGAAGAGACTGCTTGAATTCGCAAGCCATTTTGAATAATTGCAAAAGTCAATTTTTCTTAACGTTTTTCATGAAAGAAAGCAGGATTTGTGCATTTCCCCGTAAATTGACTAGAAAATAGCATGCACACGAATCCTATATAATATCCTAATAAACATCCCTGCCTCACCGACCCCGTGTGAATTTTATCGGCAATGGGCATGAATTAAGGAAAAATATCCCGTTCGTTTTATGACTGGGGATATTGATTTTTAGTGTTTTCAATCACAACTATCCAGTGGGGGTGGGAAATTAAAATTTATTTTTACAGTGGGGACAGATAACATTTCATTTTTTCCGATGGGGACGAAATTTAAAGAGTTTTCCTCCACAGGAGACGTGACAAGGGGAATATGAAATAGAAATTATCAGGGGTCATTATGTTGACATTGAAAATAATTTCCTGTATATTTCAAAGAAAGGTAGGTATAATGATCTTAAAAGTCAATGTAACGTGTGATTGAAATAAAAAGTTCAACTTAGTATAAAGAAAAAAAAGCGTAGATTTTAAAACGTTAAACGTATACAAATGATTGTAACTGCCTGTGAACCATATGAAACTGACTGATAAACGTATGATACCGTGTGTTAAATTGGTGTTAAATGGCTGTAAAGGACTGGTAACTGGGTGTGAAACGGTTTTAACTGAGTGGAAGTGAGTAAATGGCACTCGAGATGACGAAGTTTTCTACGTTAGTCGTGGTTTTGGAGGCGAAGTGTGAGGACAAATGAACGAAAAACCAGTTGTATTGAAGTTTTTATAAGATGCTCACATAATTGGTTGTTCAAAACAATAGAGATGACGCGTTCTTTAGAAAAATATAATAAAAGTTTTTGTTTGAATAGTTAACGACCAATCCAATGACATAAATTCTTGTGAAATGTTCATCTTGACCCCTTATGGAAACAACTGATAGAATTTTTTTTTTTTTTTTGATTGGCATTTTATATCACCTCGAATAAACGCTCCCTTCTTTTTAACTTCCCAGAAAAAATAATAAGAGTTATAGAAAATTCTATATCAGGACATAGTTTGCACCAATGAAGTATAAGCCCGAAGGGCTAGAAGTCAATCTCTTTGGTAGGATTTGAATCCAACAAATCCTGCCAAAGTTGCGCGGCCTTGAGCGGCTCTCCTGGTTTATACACAAATGACAGATTGAAACTAAAATTTACCGATAAATTTCGAAAAAATATCAATAGTAAACAAAAGAATTGCTAGATTCAATCTGTCGTCAAAAATGCGGTGCATTTTTAAGGCTTCACTTTTTCTTGCCTGAGAAAGGTCAGAGATTGAACTCTAGCCCTTCGGGCTTTAAACTCAATGGTTTGCACTCAAACGAATGGCTCCACATTTACACATTTTTTAAGGCTCGAAGCCTCAAATTAAATTAAATTAAATTAAAAATCTCATTTTTACATTATGACATATTAATGTAAGGCAAATCTAATATTTCCTAGGGGACTTGTTCTAGAATAAAGCTTGATCTCTTGAATTCATTTTAATAAATTTTCGTTTTTCTGTAAGATAATGTTCGTTAAAAATCTATGTAATCAATATAACAAAAGTGATAAAAACCTAATTAACAAAAAGGTAAAAATGTTTATCAAGTAAGATCTTGAACGGACAAATAAAGGCTATTAACATCAATATATACACTTTTCACGCTAAAATCTCTAAAATATGTTTGACTCAATGATAAAAACTATATATAATAATAATTCAAAGAAACACATTTATTTTTACGACCTCATCTGTGGTGATGCCTGATCAACATTGCTAGGCCTACCTACATTACCCTGTTTATATCATTTGGGAGGATATTTTCGAAAATGGCCGAAATCCTATGTAGGTTGAAAACTGAAGAACAGAGTTTGTGTTTTCTTTGAATATATTTAATTGATTCATATTGTGTCACTTTTATTTGTGTTTAATTTTACTTTTTCTCACATTGAGTTGCTTCTTTCCTTTTGGTCGATTTAGATCATGATGTGCATTTTGCTTTTGAGATACTTCCGAAGAATACACCATTGTCCCATTTCTGTTTTTCTGCTCCATCAGAATTATGTACAAATAGTTTAGATCTTTTGTCATCATTTGATATCACATACCTGGTTTCCATTTTATGAATATTCATCCTGAGCATGTTGTGTTGTTGTGTCCTCTTGTTGGTATTGTTTTGTCTCTTTTTGTTTATTACATTTTTTGAATAGTTGAAGGTTCAATACTTCTTTGGCTATATATATATGAATGGGATCTTTATATATATATATATAATATATATACATATATAAAAGAAAACGTAAAAGATAACAGCAGTATAAAACATAAGAAACAATCTTTTAACTTTACAGGCCTTATTACACGCAAGAATGTTAACCTAAAAATCATGAAGCTTAGACCTATAGCAATATTTCCGAAAGAGGGATGATACAATGGGCTTATAATAATTCTATTGGACAGGGAAAAATAAAGATGCCAGTCCAATAAAATTATTATGAGCTTATTGTACCGGGTGACCCACGAAAAAGTTCGGACGTTTCTCGGCGTCTTGAGGCCGAACAAATGTCCCAAAGTGCTTGGAGTTTTATTATTTAGAAAGTAGATATCCTAACTTAAAATCCGAGCCATTACTTTTTAAATTTGACGCACAAGTTCCCTAGTTATGAGCTTTTAAACTCAAAGTTCACTTTTCGGAAAGTGTAAAAACAGGTAAAAAAGGGGTATCAAATTAGGTATTTTTAGACGTTTTTGATATACAGTTTTTGAGAAAATTCCTCGAAAGTGCCAATTTTGATAAAACCTAGTCTTGTTTTAAACAAAAACTACTTTCAAAGGTGTTTTTAATAATTATTAATGTCATAAAACTCGTTAAATAAGTCAATTTATAAGAGATTTTCTAATTGATTGCATTAATTTAATACCTCTTTTTTACGTGTTTTTTACACTTTCCGAAAAGTGAATTTTGAGTTTAAAAGGTCATAAGTAGAGAACTAGTTCGTCAAATTTAAAAAGTGATAGCTCAAATTTTAAGTTAGGATATCTACTTTTTAAATACCAAAACTCCGAGCACTTTGGGACATTTGTTCGGCCTCAAGACGCCGAGAAAGGTCCGAACTTTTTCGTGGGTCACCCGGTATCATCCCTCTTTCGAAAATATTGCTATAGGTCTAAGTTTTCGTGTCCAAGGTTTAACTACGCGTAATATAATTAGAAGACGATCATTTACTTGGAATTACAGCCACACGTTAATAAATGGAGTAAAGTTAATTACGATTCTTCAACAAAAAAACAGGATATGCGTTATATTAAAAATATTACGGTAAACCGAGGCCCGATAAGTATGCATAGATAAGGTACCAATAAAGGTAAGATTCTGATTAAAATTCGATAAACAAATGAACGGTCAAAACTTGTAACAAACTGCTTCATAATCGTTAAATTAACTTTGTAAAATGCATCCCTTTTTTAACAATCAGTGCAAGGTTTTTCTTAGACACCCATTTCTGAGTATCCTTCAATACTAATATTTTTCCGAACGTGAAAGATTTGTCATACTTCGTCAAACAAGACGTCATGTAGTGCAAATAAACGTTAGTAAAATCCATCCTGACTTGCTCTCCTTTCTTATTCAAGAAGCTTCGCTTACCTGACGTTTTCACCAGCACTGTGTCGACTTTATCAAACTTTCGTCTGCATAACTCAAAACTCACATCTTGAGACTGTGCTGGGGCAATTTTTCTTATCTTCTCGTGAAACTAAATAGAACCCGTACAAAAGTTCACGGTCTGGATCAAAGCCAGTGGCGTTTTCATTGTTTTCCATCTCTTCCACCTGAAATTAGACGAAAATGGAGTAAAGTTAACTTCAATTCTTTCCCATATCCATCTTGAATGATAATTTGAGTTTTCAACCAACCTCGTACCTATTCCCAATGACTTTCTGTTTTGATGACAGCGTGATGAGCTCTAGGATTGTCTAGATAAAAATCCCACACAGATGTAAAACATAAGTAATTATGCATTACTTATTTTGCATGGTTTTGACTGCATAACACTCAAATGCTACAAATACCAGACTGAAATGCATTGTAAATTGAGCAAATGTCCCCATTGAAAATACAAAACTACAGAAAATTACACAAGAAAGAAGACTTCATGTCAATCCCCCATCCAAAGGATACCCCCCTTTTTAAGGAAAACTTTCAATCCCCCCTCTTCAGTTCACAGTTTGAGCTTTGAATTAAAGAATTAAAAAAACATACCTCCCAATTCTTTGTCGTTTTCTTCACTTTTAATCGATTTATAAACAACTCTGGTCCGCCTTGGTCGACTCTTCTCTTTTGAGATTTGGTACCTTTTTTTCCAGCAGTCACAGGCTTTTGGTATGTTTGACTGGGTTTAGGTATGAAATTCGTAAATTCGATGATTTTGCTGTCTCTGGACTCTGGAAGCATTCGATGCCATTTTTTGGGTCGATTAAAAATTGCTTGTATCCTTCATGGAGGCGGAACTTTCCATGGCCTCTGATTGCCAAGGCAAGTTCTTGGTGATAATTTTCCGAAACCCACTTATCGATGACATGCAGTATTTTTCTCAAATCTCTTGTTTTGATACTTCCTAGCTCGTCTCGTAGCTTCTTTTTTTGCTGTCTGTGAAGGTTTTCCAGGCAGTTGTTGAAGTATCTATGTTTGATGTTGAGGAAGTCTCGAGCAGATAGAATCAAGCAAGATTTGAAGGTATCCATTTGATATTTGACAAACCAGTCGTGAAACCAGGGCGTATGTTCATGCCATACATCTTTAAGGCAAGCAAGCTAAAAAATATCAAAATGATTACCTTTCATAAGCTGTTTTCAATTTTCATGGAATGAAATCTTCAAGTTTGAGAAATTAAATTCAGATAACTCCAATAATAATTAGCACGTTGAAAGAAACTAACCTTTGCATCAAAATCAGGCTCATCGACTGCATCAGCCAAGCCTTCCTGTACTACCACACCTTCTTGTGTACCATACAAGTCTGCCATCATTTTGTTTTGATTCTGGAGAGACACATTCATCTTCTTCAATTTCTCAGATGTCCTTCCTTCTAGATTTTGTGTACACCATAATGCATCAGACAATCGAAAAATGTCTTTAAATCCTTGTGCAGTTGCCTTATCGAGGTCATGACCAACTTTCTTTAGCCCATTGATCAGTTCTGGTTTTTGTAGAGCGATTTCCATTGCGAAGTAGCGAAATTCTTCTGTGTCTTTCCGAAAGTGGAGCATCATGGGACCTGGGAACTCGGTGTTTACCATCAATTTTCACAAGGCCCAAATGCTGATAAGACGTGTCAGTGAGCCATAATCCTGTATGAATACTGAACGTTGTATCGACATTGAAATGACCATTACCCTCGACACAAAACCGATAAATATCATTGATCATTATCGTAGAATGTAGCACCGCTGTGTACCGGTCTTCTTGAAACCTGACTGGTCGAACCAAGCTATTCTTGTCCTTTGCAAGGCCAATTAGAATCTCAACCTCATGTGCATGGGTATCGCGGTCAGTCTGTTTCAGTTGGTAGCTTCTGTTATGAACTGTTTGAAGATTAACAATGGAGTTTGGGTTGGTTGCGGTTTTGTTAGTTTTTATGTACACCTGTTCAGGGGACATACCAGCCTTCAGATTCTGATCAACACTCTTCAAAACTTCTGGGTCTTTTCGAAAATAAGGCCCTATAAAGAAAAATTTAAGAAAATATGTGACTTCCCAAGCGATTTAAAGTACCTGAAAATCAGACCGGTCTTGGTCCGGTATTACAAGTGGTCTAGTAGCGGTCAAATTTTTGTTTTAGATTTTTTAGATGTGATCTCTAACAGTCCTGGCCGCTTCTAGACGCTCGTGGCCGCTCGTTGGACCGGTACAGGCCGTTCATTAGACCGGTACAGGCCGCTAGTTAGTGATTTTTAATAACGATTATATCAAAAAAATGTTACAAAAGGATGTCAACCGGGCGATCGGGCCGGTCTTGGACCGGACGCTTCGCAGCGGCAGCTAAATCAACTAAACTCGTAGCTGCCTTTTGATAAATTTTTACCGGCCATTTACCGGCCCTTAAAAGACCGGTCCAATTTTCAGGCATTTTAAATTGCTTGGGGAGTCACATATATCATCTTTGTTTCTTTACAAGACAAGGCGCCCAAGGGCGTGAAGGCCCAGCTAAAAAATTCTGTAATAGAGACAAAATACAAGGATACTTGCTACATGGTTAATTTGAAAAATAATCCGCAAAATTGATTTTTCTATAATTTCCGCTTTTGTTTTATCTTATGACTTATACAGTAGATTGATTAAAACGAATTGATTGATTAATCTTAAAACGAATTTTTCAGCTATTTTCGAACTCCCGGTTATTCGAAGTAAATTCTTATCCCCCTTGGAGCTTCGAATAACCGGGAGTCTACTGTTTTTTTTCACATTGTAGG